>NC_143212.1:9676499-9979529 GCF_030267445.1 Bombyx mandarina | reverse complement strand
TTATTCTCGCAGCCGTCTGTAAAACAAAAATCATTTATTAATACACTATTTGTATTTATAAAGAGAGTGGGCATGATGGTATCCCCTTAAATCGTACAACAACAAAAAATGCGTAAATAAAACTTCAATTTCAATCTTATTTTTGTTTTCCAATTTCTTTATTTGTAGATCTTGTCTTATTTCCTCCTAACATCAATTGCCCAGTCAATACAAAGACCATAACAAGCCAGGGTAATCTTATATCATCAGGTTGACGTCTCCAGTTGTTAAAGGCCTACCATCAATGTACCCTGAAGAGGTATTTCAGGTGCCAATTCTCATCCAAAAATAAACCATCACAAATTCCTTTTGAGGGTTAGTGCTCGAGGTACGGGATGAATAATTTAAGTAAATACCACAAAATTTGGCACACTGTATCGACACCGCTAGTTCTAGGTAGGTAAAAGTAGGTATTCAACTATCATAGCATATCGCCGTCCACATTTCGAACCTGCATCCAAGTGATAAAAATATACATCTTAGGTATACAAGCTCATAGACAATACAAGGCTTCCTCAATAAAATTAAGTGTAGAACCTTCTAATCCGAATACGTAGGTACATTGTTATTATATTATTTGACAAATGTTGTAATACTCATAAGTGATTACATCAAAGAGGCAAAGTTAATATTTACATACATATATTACATAATATATTTAATATACTGGTGGTAGGACCTTTGTGAGTCCGCACGGTAGGTAGGTACCACCAACCTACCTATTTCTGCCGTGAAGCAGTAATGCGTTTCGGTTTGAAGGGTGGGGCAGCCGTGGTAACTATACTTAGAACTTATATCTCAAGGTAGGTGGCGCATGTACGTTGTAGATGTCTATGGGCTCCAGTAACCACTTAACACCAGGTGGGCTGTTAGCTCGTCCACCCATCTAAGCAATAAAAAAATACGTACTGATAGGTATAATCCAAAGAATTCATTTTAAACTCACTGCAAGGTCCGTCGTACAAGACGTGCACGTCGCGTCTATGGCGACAAGCCTCTAGCTGCAGCTTGCACCGATTCCCGTAGGAGATGCCGTCAGAGCCGCAAACCGGTGCGAACTCGTTAGAGCAGCGTGGACACTGACACACGCCGCGCCCGCCCGACGCCACGCACTCGCCGCCGTGGGGACACACGCGATCGGCACACACACCGTTAGAACCTAACACGAAATATAATTAACAAAAAAAAGATATGTGGTGTCGTGGGACACCGGATAGGAACGAAGTTCCTTATTATAAAAATATTAATTTTAAGTTCTATTCGAGGTATAGAAAATAAAACTGGAGGTTTCGCAACAACCCACGGTCATTCGGTATCGTGCGAACTTATTGTGGTACACTTCATTCACGGTTGTTTGCATAAAAGTTAGTGTATTGCGCAGAGCGCTCTGAGATCGTGGTCAATGAATGATAAAAAAATTCGTTATTTTTTGTACGTTATTACAAAGTTAAGTCGTACACTGTGTGCATTACTAATAAAAATCTTACGTTACGGACATTTTTTCCTGGTTAGGGTACCCCTACGCATCGTCCCGTAAGGAACTTCGTTCCAAAAAACACTATAGATGTAGCATGATATTTAAAAAAAACATAAATAAAACATAAACAATAAAGCTAATTCATGTTCCACAGAAAGTGTTTAAACAACCATTTCCTTTCTAGAACTGTTCACTGATAAAGCTTTCTAGATGTACCTCAGCTCAAATTTGATACTTTACGAAGTCGTCGTGGCCTAAAAGATAAGACGTGCGCTGCATTAGTGTGAAGCGATGCACCGGTGTTCGAATCCCAGGCGGGTACCAATTTTTCTAATGAAATACGTACTTAACACATGTTCACGATTGACTTCCACGTTGAAGGAATAACATCGTGTAATAAAAATCAAACCCGAAAAATTTTTAATTTGCGTAATTACTGGTGGTAGGACCTTTTGTGAGTCCGCACGTGTAGGTACCACCATCCTGTCTATTTCTGCCGTGAAGCAGTAATGCGTTTAGATTTGAGCGGTGGAGCAGCCGTTGTAACTATACTGAGACCTTAGAACTCATATTTCAAGGTGAGTGTCAGCGTTTACGTTGTAAATGTCTATGGGTTCCGGTAGTCCAGCCCACCTAGGGCTGTGAGCTCGTCCACTCATCTATGCAATAAAAATTTATAATAAAAACTTTACCACAAGCTCCGGCGTGCAGGACCCTCAGTTCTCTGCCAAGAAGACATGCAGCCCGTCGGAGTTCGCACTCACTGTCGTGGGTTCTAGAGTCAGAGCCGCATACAGGGCGCAGAACTGGTTCACAGGACGGCGGACACGCACACACCGCTCCTCCGCCTTCTACGCGGCACTCTGCACCGTGACGACACTCCACTTCGGCACACGGATTCACTCCTAAAATAAAAGAAGACTGAAAGCGTAAGGTAGAGATCTTATCGAGAATTTAAGTAATTCCCACCTAAATAAATCGACGTGTTATTAGCTCAAACTTATACCTCCATCACGTTCTTTTATTTTTTTCTTACTAAGCTTATGGCCTTAAGAGGCCATTTCAGCGTAACCCTAACAAGTAGGTGAGCTCACGGGGCTCAAACCTGACGACGTTGCTAACACTAAACCTAGCAAGAGTAGTGCTTCGCAGAATCTACTACCGGGTCGGAAACGCGACCCACCGAGAAGATCCGGCGAGAAACTCAGTGGGCTGTTTCTGTGGGTTAATTTGCTCGCCGAGCCCTTCGTCGCAAGCGCAGGGTTCGACGAGAACGATGACCGGGTCATATCCAGTAGCCAACCGTGATGACAATGCAATTGTTTGTAGAGCTTTACTGATTTTTCTTTCTTTTTTTAATGCTTAAATGTGTGGACGAGCGCACGGCCTACCTGGTATGAAGCGGTTAGCGGAGCCCATAGTCATCGACAACGTAAATGTCGCCACTCACCTTGAGACATGAGCTCCAAGTCTCTGCTTTACAGTACAACGGCTTCCCTACCCTTCAAACAGAAACGCATTACTACTTCGCACATACACTAATAGGCAGGATAACAGCACATCTGAGATAATCTCAGTACACATCGCAATAAACTGAGAATTTCGGTAATTTTAAATTCGAATATTGTTGTTAACTGTACTAAGTTAAAGCTTTGACAATTTGTGGTTCCTAAAGTCGTTCCAACATGCATACTTAGGCACATCTCATACATTTAACGCTACTATCGTTCTCCTTACCGGAACTGCACTGTCCCTTGAATATAATTTTTAGCTGTTTCCTAGCACGACAACTTTCACGGTGCATTTGGCATTCGTTGGAGTAGGTTTTCCCGTCCGATGCACAGACCGGTGAAAATTCTAGGGGGCAGGGCTCTGCGCACCGGCACGAAGGAGCCCTACGCTCATCTAGCTGGCACACTTCTGGGTCAGGGCAGGTTACACCAGCACAAGGATCTAAAACATGTTAAAATTTATCGCGGAACCTAATAATATCCGGTTGATATTCGAAACATTCCCACGTGTGGGCACTACAACATTATTAGCAATGCCAGAGGCACACACAAACTGCTGCCTAATCTATACTAAAGCTGAAGAGTTTGTTTGTTTGAACACGTTAATCTCAGGAACTACTGGTCCGATTTGAAAAATTCTTTCAGTATTATGTAGCCCATTTGTCGAGGAAGGCCATAGGCTATATAACATCACGCTAAGACCAATACAAGCGGAGCACCAATAAATAATGTTTCAAAATCGGGGCTATTTTTACCTTTTGAGAACTTCCGCTGCGTGCACTGCAGAAACGATTAAAGTTTCGCTAAAATAATGTATGACAGAATTGTTCCCCTTTAAAAGATCTAAATAAAGTCCGTGACCGCATATGTCTAGATGTTAATGTTGGCTCACTATAACGTTTTTTATGCTAACCAAATTTGTTCTAAAATAAAGCATTATTTGTAAAGTATTCCACGTGGACGAAGTCGCGGGCTAGTAAATACTATATAGTAATTACATTACTCACCACACTTTCCGTAATATTTGAAAGTGATGTTTATATTGGACTCGCAAGCAGCTCTGCGCATCTCACATTCACCGGAGTAGTCTCGAGCGTCACTTGCGCAGAGCGAACGTGATCCTTCGTGATCGCCGTAGCTTGGACATGTTGTCGGACACTCGCAATCGTAAGAACGACCATCCGCTGTGGGTCGGCATAACGCTCCCGGCCCGCAAGCTACTCCAAGACACGGATTAGGCACGTCTAAAAGAATGACATCCAATTCAATCTTATCACTGCCAAATATATTTTTTTATTGCTTAGATTGGTGGACGAGCTCAGACGGCCCCATCCTTCAAGCCGAAACGCATTACTGCTTCACGGCAGAAATAGGCAGGGCGATGGTACCTACCCGTGCGGACCCACTAAACGTCCTACCACTAGTATTTACACAAAATCTAATTTTGCGGGCTTGATTTTTATTACACAATGTTATTCCTTCACGGTCGAAGTCGGTCGTAAACATTTATTAAGTACGTATTTCATTAGAAAAGTTGGTACCCGCCTGGGATTCGAACACCGGTGCATCGCTCAACACGAATGTATCGGACGTCTTATCCTTTAGGCAACGACGACTTCAAACATACTAACACAATTAAAAAGAATTAAAACAAAAACTTTTACTGGTCGCATCGCAAGTATGACGTACTGGTTGTATAATTTGATTCAAAAAAAAAAAGGATATGAGTTATATCTAGTTTTGCCATATTTTTTTTTTTTTATTGCCTTTGTAGGCAGACGAGCGTACGGCCCACCTGATGGTAAGTGGTTACCGTCGCCCATGGACTTCAGCAATGCCAGGAGCAGAGCCAAGCCGCTGCCTACTGCAATACTGAGACATGGGAAAAAAAATATTCTATTGCAAATAACATTTATTACTTTTACAATGTGTTAGTTTAATACATAAATATAAAACAATTTAAAGTATAAAAAGCTTATTCGAAGTGGTCTCCATTGGCTGCAATACAGTCCTTTAAACGTTGAAGCCAATAGAATAGTCAATAGAAGCACGCACTCTTTCCATGGGAAAATTTTTCATTGCCAATCATACGGATTGTTTTAGGGACTCCAAATTATCATGGCGTTTAGAGCATGCCGTACTCTCTAAAACTGACCATAAATCATAATCCAGCGAATTAAGATCGGGACTAGACGACGGCCAGTCTTCAGCTCTGATGAAGTCCGAAACGTTCGTTTCCAACCAAGACTGCGTGGACCGAGCTTTATGACCTGGCGCCGAGTCTTGCTGGAAGGACCATTCTTGATTATTGAACATGGTGTTGTTAAGGGGCTTCACTACCTTCTCAAGAATGGTATCTGGATACACTTGTGCCGATGTTTTGATACCTTTTTCAGAAAAGTATGGCTCAGTCACTCCTTCATTGCTAATACCCCACCAAACCATCACTGAAGTCGGATAGTGCCCACGTTGCACTCTGTCGACTAATTGGGAAGCTTCCTTAGAGCTTTGAGTATAAATACGGTCATTTTGTTTGTTAAAAGGTTGCTCAATTGTAAAAATGTTCTCATCCGTAAACAATTTTTTTCTATGACCTCCCTTTGCGTACCGCTTCAGTAGTTGTTTCAATTTTACCACCCTATTTTTAAATTATCAGTTAAGAAATGACCAGTACGTCTTATAGGCTGCAAGTTCTACGTCATCTTTTAAAATACGCGACATGGTTCTAGGTGCTATCTTCATCTCCCGAGATAAAATCTTTTGCTTTCGGACAGGATTTCTTCGAATTCTTTCCCTTACTGCTTTGACCACCTTTTTCGTACGAACACTACGTGGACGGCCAGATCTTTTTCTGTCACAAACAAAGGAGGTCTCATTGCACCTATTAATAGCCCGGTACACAAACATTTTACTAATACCAAGCGTATGGAGAGTTTTAAAAATTGCATTTGGCTCCATACCTACTTTTTGTAATGCAATCACAGCGATTCGGTTTTCTTTATCACCCCACTCCATTTTAATATCGCAAAATATAGTACAATGTATTGGCGCCAAAATGAGAAAACTCAATGAGCAATCATATAAAAATGACAGATTCCAAATTCAAATGTAATATTTTGTTTATTTTTAATTATAACAATATTTATGGCCAGACTAAGTATATAGACAGCTACCCCATTCATAGATTATACACTTAATATATACCCCATTCTTCAAACCAACGAAGGTACAGCTGTCATGCCATTCATTTGAAACTTTTACCTAATGTCTCGAAGTGGATGGCCGCATTCACAGCGTTATGTCTTTATACATTTAGTTAATTAGTGATATCTATGCAAAATAAACAACTTTTGATGTATACCAAAACAAAGTTTTACTATTGTTATCAACCTCCTTTCCTGTTCTGAGTGAGGCCAGCTTACGTACAAATTAAGAGCTGTAAAGAGACAACTGTCCTTAATGTCCCTACAACAGGCAATTCGACACTAGCTACAGAATTCAGGAACGGAGCAGAGCGGACGTGACAATGTAGTCTGCCGCCCATCCTGAGACAATATTGAAATAACGGTATCGTACCGAAATGCGTAACCGCATCACATGCGCAAATTGGCAATGGCATATCGTCGCTGTCAAACCAAAATCTGCTATTTGCAAAAACTCTATTTAACGAGTAAAAACATTTTCGTATAAAATTTTATATGAAGGTGAATTTTTAAGAACTATCTCAAATGAAAGCTATAGATAAACATTAAAGCTATAGATACATTGCAGTTTTTTTTATACGATAGATAGGGCTGTGAGCTATACGAAAAGGTCAAAAAGTAAAAATCTCAAAAAGTGCACATAGCAGATTTTGGTTTGACAACGACGATAATGCCATTCATTCTATTGGACTGAAAATATGTATCACGATGAACTCACCACTTGGAAAAAGATAGCAGGTACGACCAGCTCCAATCAACGTGAGAAACAAAAGGATGTGGCAAGTAAACATCATCCAGCCAGCGAGCTGCATTCGCGCTCCTCTTCTTCCACCATCACACATCCTATTTACTTGTTACACCATTGCGTCCGAGAATGTGTATAAAAATTAATATTGGAAAGTTAACTGTTGCGACCTATGTTAAATCTCTGGGGAAAATATTAAATAACGACCCAAACCCTTAAAAAGGATTATGGGCAAAAACGGATAAAAAATGGATTTTACCAACTGTATTATAATCAATCAAATTTGTCTAAAAATATGTATGTGTGTTTATGTTATGTTTTAATATATTATATTTATTAACAAAAAAAAAGTGTATTCCGTATATTTGCAATACCTAACATAGCTTATAAATATACTAGAATTTGAAATTTCACATTACTCAAAACTAACGTTAACATGACTTGATTACAATAGAAGAATACAATGTCCCAGAATAAAATACAGATCAATACTTAACAACTTTGAAACGTTCGAAGTATTTACTTTTAATCATAAACGTGACACGTTAGGCGCTTTAAAACTCACCATCTTCCCTTATTATTTTAGTAATTAAAGAACCAACCGAAGACTACGCTTGAAAATTAATTGGTACTCAACGATTCAATAAAAACATTATTTAGCTCTAATAAACTTTAATAAAACCCAATGTAGCACCCCCGAGAACCGAGGAGGCTGGGGAGCAACTGAGTAATGGAAAATTGAATGAACTCCTTTGGACATGCGCGAGGCGATCCAAGTATGTAATAAAAAGCAGGTAGGTACGTTCCGGATTAGGAACATAATTACGTCAGCTGCGCAGGTTCTTAAATTTTATTTGGAAGATAAATAAAGCGATTTCGTTCAATGAAAATATTTTTTTTTTTCAAAAATTAAGATTTCCTAAATGGTAATTTTCACTTGGCATTTTTCATTTAGGTTACGACCTACCTGGTGTTAAGTGGTTACTGGAGCCCATTTACATCACCTTCAGACAATAGATCGAAGTTTTAATTGTATTGTATAATGGCTGCCCCGCTTTTCTAGTCGGAATGTATGACTGTAGACATGAAATAGGCAGGATGGTAGTATCCTACCCATGCTGGCTCTCTTAGACAGCCTACCAATAGTTAATATTCTAATTATTCTCAATCTCTAAATATTCTCGAACCAATCCTTAAATTATATTAAGTAACTTTTTATGTTTTAAAATTACTTAATAGATGTTCAGGCCTCTAAAACGCAGACATAATATACGAACAGGGCCGGTTGTTTTAAAAGACCAACTGGGCACATCCAAATAAATGTTTCTATATTTCTCTTTTTATTCAAAGACTTCAGTTATTTACAAAAAGAAACTAGGGTTACGACTCTTGTTTCACGTTTTTAATCGGTAGTTATCTAGGTTCATTTTATTTGTTCGCATTCCAAATTACAATGCATTTAATGAAGGTTGAAAGAAGATAGCCCACTGAGTTTCTCGCCGGATCTTCTCAGTGGGTCGCGTTTCCGATCCGGTGGTAGATTCTGCGAAGCACTGCTCTTGCTAGGGTCAGTGTTAGCAACACTCCGGTTTGAGCCTCGTGAGCTCACCTACGCGTTAGGGTGAAGCTGAAATAGCCTCTCAAGGCTATCAGCATAGGTAGGAAAAAAGAAAGAAAGAAGGTAATTAACGCATAGGTTACAACCACTTTTTGATTTCTATAAAAGTCTACTTTGAAACTGAGACCACAACCAAAGCAGGGGTAGTTACAGCCAGTTGTTGCAACCTTAACAACATTAATTACAAGGATTCCGATAATGTCCCCACGATTAACTTTATACAATTGTTCCTCTTTGGATCGAGAGTATTAAATTTCATAGTGAATAAACTTCCCGCCCGCAGCTTCGCCCTTATTTACTAGTCTGTACCACGTTCGAAGTCGTCGTGGCCTAAAGGATAAGACGTCCGGTGCATTCGTCTTGAAGCGATGCAACGGTGTTCGAATCCCGCAGGCGGGTACCAATTTTACTAATGAAATACGTACTCGACAAATGTTCACGATTCACTTCCACGGTGAAGGAACAACATCGTGTAATAAAAATCAAACCCGCATAATTATAATTTGCGTAATTACTGGTGGTAGGACCACTTGTGAGTCCGCGCGGATAGCTACCACCGCCCTGCCTATTTCTGCCGTGAAGCAGTAATGCGTTTCGATTTGAAGGGTGGGGCAGCCGTTGTAACTACTGAGACTTTAGAACTTGTATCTCAAGGTGGGTGGCGCGTCTACGTTGTAGATGTCTATGGGCTCCAGTAACCACTTAACACCAGGTGGGCTGTGAGCTCGTCCACCCATCTAAGCAATAAAAAAATAAATAAAAAAACGTGAGTAGGTTCTAAGCAGTGGGACGTAAGGCAATCCACATTCTTTCCTGAGGCTTATTATACTAATACCATACGAAATTTCTTCAAAATCGGTCAATACGAAATTTGTGTTCTCAACAGGTTTCAAAAATGGTCAATTATTTATGATGACGGAGAGTATTCTGCGATTCCTCTTTACGAGCTTGAAACTGATCTCCAATGATGGAAAAATACTTTTTTAATCGCCAATCTCAATCTGAGTATTAGCACCCAAAATTTGGTTTCTTGTCGATGAAAACAACTTCAGCTTGATTTTAAATGACCTTTACTATGCAATCTAAACTATACACACAAGTAACATAACCCATAAAAACCGAGTCACGTGTAACGTGCAATCGATATGAAAGCTAAAATTAAAAATGACGCGACACCTGCCTTCTATAGATTCCTTGTATTTCAACGGGAAACCCTTTAAACGGGTAACCAAGATTTAAGAACTAGGTACGTAGGTTACGCAGAAAATCAAGTCATAAGACTGCAATGATTCGGCCCTATGAAAAAAACTTGTACCTAGGATTGTCATGTCTCCACAAACGATTCCCTCCCTGGACGAAATATTAACATAATGAATTATTGTTGTGCTTGGTGTTGCGCTAACGATCGATAACATTTTAATTTCCAAAGAATTGTGCGCCGTGAATTGACGCGTTTGCGTTAACAAGTAGTATAGCCAGTATATCAACGCAATTGAATCTCCATTGTCCCAATTGAGTCTGAAATTCTCGCAACGGCATGCATGGTGGGCGGTGGCCACTAAGCTCATCTCATCTGCTTTATCACCTCAGTTACCAAAATAAAAAAGAACATTTCACAAACCATTGGCCAAAGTTCCACTATTTTTAATGTTTCGGTTTATCATTTCATAAAACAAAATAACTATGTATATGCCAAAAACTATAATCGTTAAATACACAAATAAGACATCCTGACACACTCACATTGTGGGACAAGATAGAATCGATATATTTGCATACATACCTAGGCATTTTAAATTGATTTTCTTAAGGACTAGGAAGAGGTTAGGATAGGTTTTACGAAATATAGTTTCAACTTTAATAATTTCTTTATTTGCTTATCAATTATGGTTTTATACCATTCAATACACTCACTCCATTCCATTTATTTATCCGAGAATAACTTTACATAATATAAAAATAGGACTGTTCGAATCCATAGCAGGACTCAGAAATGCAAATATAATGAATGAGAAATTAATTTACAAATACGTTCTGTACATTGCCAGAAATGCAATGAAAAAAGATTATGTGCCTCTTTGTTTAAGCTATACACATTATTGATTGCACATGATTGTATTACATGCATTCCTAGAAACAATTACTAACTTTGTACATTTTATTATCAACTATGCATATCACCTGTCTGTCAAATCAATTACTCAATTATAATGATAACACAGTATTGAATAAATAAAAAACAGACTACACAAAATACTTAAACCGTAAAATTGGCGACACATTAGAAATTAATTTAAAATTATTGGTAATTGTCTAAAATATGTACAAAAACAATCGACTGATACGACAATAAATAAATTTACTGTACAGTCTCACATAAACACTATTTATTTATTTATTAATCAGTTCTGAACCAGCGCTTCGCTTATCACATAGATAAAAAACACAGCACATGTCACTTACACTTTAAGCAACGGCTAAACCGATGTCCAAAGAAATAACTACGGACTATTTACATATATTATTTACAAATTATCGGCAAATAACGCACAATCCTCATGTTGGTGGTGCGCGTCTATCGTAATCTCTTCTATAAACTTCACGCTCGTACTCCCGATCATCGTAGCCATATTCAGGCTGTGAATATCCTCTCCAGTCGTCTGCGTAAGGCCTCACAGGCGGAAAACCCATACCACTAGCCATGGTTGTTGTGCTATCATAATAGCCACCGTATGGACCTGCCATGCCACTGAATCCATACCTACTGAAAATTTACGTTTTTTAATATGGGGAAGTTATATTAGAACTACATATTATATGAAAACAACTACTACTTTATAAATACTATTTATTTATATAATAAGTTCTTGTAATATTTTTTCAGATTTAATGAATTCCCAATATTTCAGGACAATCATAGGCGCTTGCGTGTTAAAATATATGAGAATTAACTAAAATTAAAAATTGTGGTAATTTTCTGTTTAATAGCACTATAATATAGAAAACTATGTAAGTTTGAAACAGTTTTTCCTTTACACAACATCCATCGGTGTTTAGTTTTAGTAACATCAATGGGCTCATCAACACAGAATAGAAATTATAGGCCTGGTATTATAGGTTGGGATAAGGTTTGGTGGGAGAGTTAAGTGTTAAATAAAGTACAAATATTACTACTACAAAGAGGAAGTAATGCATAGTTGTAGCAGATTTCACAGCAAAAAGAGTATTATTTACCTTCTTTTATCGTGTTGTCTCTGATTGCGGTCTCCGCGGTACTGTCGGGGCCCGGGATAGGGCGGCGGGGTCCAGGCGGGGTGTGCAGGGTGCGAGGGGTGCTCGACGTGTGCGTGCTGCGCCACATAAGGCCGAGCCCGCGGCCCCCCGGCGCCGCCGCTGTCCCGCCGTGTCCGCGAACGGTCTCGGTCCCTTTCGCGATCTCGATCGCGTTCTCGGTCACGATCCCTGTCCCTTTCTCGATCACGATCCCTCTCTCGTTCCGACCGACTCCGTTCTCTGTACATCAAATCGTCTTGCTTCAAGTCCCCATCTTTATACTTGCGATCCTTGTCTCTGCGTTTAGTTCTGCAGGGTTGCAAGCGATATGGTGTGAGCATAGTGAGATGGAAATGTAACTGAACCAACACACCAATACTTATGCATGAGAAGCTTGCACCGAAATAATAGCGTGAAATTGCCAATTGAAATACATAAGTAAAATGTTCCCTCAATTTTTACATAATTTAAGCTCCAGGCAACAAATTAATAATTAAATTAAACAATAATCAGCTAAGGAAAATTTTGTCTATGTTCAGATAAACAGTGTAAAAACAAAACACACACAAAGCAGTATTTTACTGATTATATAAAAATACAAATGTACAAACATTAAGTTTCTTCTTTTCTTTAAACGACAAAGAATACTCTCATAGTAATTTTTGAAATTTCAGTTGAATTATTTAATTGTATCTAAATTTCTTATCAGGTATATTTTATTATTAATCTATTTCTGGATTTCCCGTTACAATGAAAAAGCAGGTGAAATTGATCACAGAAAATCATTTCATGAATAGGTTAATGCAGAGTAGTCAATCAACAACATACCTTTCGTGGCGTTTATTATCATTGGGTTCTGGGTCACATTCTCCATCTTCTAGTTTTCTCTTGACCCCTGATGTATGCTGGTTTTTATCGTGCTTATCAGTTTTCTCCTTTTCTAGCTTCATTTTCTTTTCTTTTTTATCATTTGTATCAGTTTTTTGCTTTGAATTTGAATTTTTCTTGAATGATTTTAAATGGTTTATGGAATTATGATTATTACGATTATTTGTCTGAAATAAAACAATTATATTTGAAATTTACTTTTTATCATTAGGTTATGCATTTTTTTTTTAATTCCATTACTTACCTTGACATTTTCTTTATGCTTCCCATCTTTTTGCTTTGAAGCTTCATTTTTCTTTAGGCCATACTTGTACAACTTGTACAACTGCTTTGCATCAAAGTTAGTGAATTTTGAAACGAAGTACCAGAGATTACTTCTCCATTCTACTTTTTGAGAATCTGGATATGCCTCAACACACAAATCTATTTGAGTACCTATCTGGGTGAGGCAGGCCCTGGTTCTTGACACTTGTTCAGTTTCCGATAAAGATTGGTCCGGATTGTCGAGAGCCTTTAGAGCCTTTTTAACTGGTCTCATTTTTTCTTTGCACTAGAAATTAGAAATGAATATAATACACATACTTACTCATTGATTTACATTAAAAGTTTTATATCCTGATTTTATTACCTCTTCAAAAACTGATGGATCTAAATCTCCTAAGACTTCCAAGGCCCTTGGTTCATTGTTGGCAGTAAAATGCATGGGACCTGGTATTCCTTCATTTCCTCTTTGTCGTGGTTTCTTCCGTCCTTTAGATTTGTCACCCTTGCGGTCTTCGTCTTTTTTACGTTTTTTGTCTTTTTCTTTCTTATCGTTAGAAGTTTCATCATGTGTAGAAACTTCTTCAATTTTTAATTTACCCTACAATAGAATATGAAAAATCAGTTATAACGGTAATTAGTTTTTGCATCAATTAATTTATCGACATTTACCTTTTCAGTTTTATCATTTTTAACACCTTTAGTTTTTTTATCCTCAGCTGAGCTACCGTCATCTTCGACAATATCTTTGGTGACCGGTTCTTTATTTGCCCTCTTCGGTCGAGGTTTTTTCATTTTTTGTTTTCCATTCTTTTGATCCAGTAACTTTTTAATAAGCTTTAATAAGTACTCTGCTCGCGACTGTAGGTGTTTTGCTTGAGGTTTTTTATCCTCATTCGTTAATATTTTATCTCCTATTTCGAAAGAAGAATCCATTTTTATTGCTTCCCATGATCCCAGACCATATTGGTATATTCCTGCTAGTAATTTTGAATCGTCCGAGACATTCCACTCAACATCAAAATTCGCTGGTCTCGTCCTAAAATAAAAGGCACTTTATATCTGAATTCCGTTTTCATACATTAATGTAATTTGTCATACATGTAATTTGTTAAATACAATGGCTATTTAATAAAATATGCATACCTAAAATCTAGATGCCACTTTAGACGTTCTTCTTTAGTTTGTGGCAGAAAGTCGTCCAAAGCTGCCAACTCATCTTGACATGCAGCTAGGGTTTTCGCATTTACAGGTACTCCTCCGAGTTTAAATGTCTTTCTGTTGTTTTTACGGCCTTCATTTTGTTCACCTATAAAACAAAAATGCAAACCATTATTGTAGAAAGTAGAACATTTCTTAACGTATTTAATAGTAATTATGTGAATAAATTAGTTCTGAAGAGGATCAAGTCTTAAAAAATCACAATAATTACGAGAATTTTTTTCGTTAGTTACCTATAATAATAATGGGCAGAGTTGGAAGTTTTTTTTTATTGCTCGTAGACGAGTGGACGAGCTTACGGGCAACCCGTTGTAAAGCTGGTGCCAGAACCCATACACATCAACAACATACATATCGCCACCCACACTGAGTTCTAAGTCTCCGATCAAACCGAAACGAATCACTGCATCAGAGCAGAAATGGGCAGGACGATGGTACACACCCGCATGGGCCCACAAAAAGCCCCACCACCAAAAGTGTGAAAAATAAATGTATTTTAATTACTCCTTTTTTTCGTATTTAACACTATTTATATCTAAAGGTAACACTTAGGTCTACACTTAAGGTAAACTTAGGAGAAAAAAGAAAAGGTGAATATGCTAAATCAAAATCAACTTTTTAATGTATACATTTTTTTAACATTTACTAATTAATTAATCGGTAAAAAGAACATGGGGAAAGATACCATGAAGTGTTTAACAATTATCTCCAAAGAACATAATATCTATTATAAAGGTATATCCCTTTATAAATGAAGACAAATAAATATGTTCTAAGTCTCAATTTGTGACTTACTTGGTTCTGCTGTCTCACTAAGTACAGCTTTACATCTTTCCTGCAGTATTTCACCCAGTCTTTTTAGCTCAGCTAATGGTTTTTCTTGTAATTCGGCATCACACGCTATACTGTCGAGATGCTTCAGTGGCGCGGAAAACTTCTTATAGCTTTTGACAAAACGTCTTATCTGAAAATATTTTTAATTATTATTAAATTTTCATGTAAAATGACAGATAAGAATTATTCTATTCTTGTTATTGTACAATTTAACTATATTTGGCCAAATACAGGGCTCTTGGCCTATCTGTTAAGAGGCTGTCCAAAGCCCAACTGCAATACAAAACGAATGCCACCAGACATTTGAAATTTGAAGCGAAATTATCAGTCAGAAGTGTTCTAATACTACCAATCCTAAGCACCGCACTGGAACACACGAGTGATTTATGTAACCTGTGCAATACTCTCTAATTAAGAGTAAACATATTAAGTTTTTTTTGTGTTTTAAAAAAAACAATAGCATACTCTAATTAGCCAAAGCCAAAACCAACTCAAAACTCGTATGGTATTTGAAATCACTTCTACTACATTTGAGTCGACTATTATCAAAGCCGGCAATGTCACTTTTGGACAATTATTGGTAAATCAGAAAAACGAATTATTGACTTTGTATTCCATTGGCAGTCACAAAACTCTACTGAACGACATCTTAGATAAAGGTTAAGTATTAACCTTTATTTAAAGCAGGTTTTGAACCGTATTCTTTGAAGGAGACGATTATATTCAAATCAATCTGTGTTGACATATCAATAACATTTTTTTGTCCAAATGCACAGATTGCCACCTTTGATAATAGACGACTCATTTATTGCTGTTTTTTGTCAACCAAATAACTAAATATACTACAAAAAAATAGTACAGATAGACATTGGCTCTCACCTCTTGATCTGTGAAGCCTTTGATTTTCTCCCGATGTGAAGCAGGAGGACGACCTCTTTTTCTCGGTCGATCATCATCAGCACTGGCTTCACCATCAGATGCGTCGCTTTCAGCCTCACCGTCACCATCAACACCATCGCCATCGCCTCCATCACCAGAACGACCGCGACGTCTTCTACCACCTTAGCAAATATTTTTAAATTAGATTCTCCGGAAATATAGCTCTGGAAATATAGCAATCACTATCACAAATTTAAATATAACCTCTAATATTACAAAATGCAGCTAAAGACACGAGTCAAGCAGATTCGTTTGTTGCAAAAATAAATGAATTGATCACCATCAGCATTATTTTGTAGTTGATTTTTTCTTCGAGGTGGCAAATAAATATCTTCCATTTCTTTTAATTTTTCTGCTTCTGCTATGGTTTTCCGAACATTTTCAGGGATGATGTCATCCTAAATTTAAAAAATCAAAATAAATAAAAAATATTTTGCTTCACTTGTTAGAATTTAACTACCAAAACTACTTACCCAGTCTTTAGGTTCTTCATCAGCATTATCTTTCTTCAGTTCATTGACAGCTTTCTCTTCATCAAAAGCAAAACTAGCCACCTTAAAAGCTGACAGTAACTCATCACCCACCATTGCAGGACCTTCATCCCGGGTTTCAGCCCTTTGCAAAATTTCATCAATGTCACACTGTAAAAAATTACATGCTTGATATACTATGTTTGATTCATGTGGGAAAATATACCATATCCATTAGCTCATTTTAGTACTTACAACTGGGTCTTCATCATTTTCTTCATCATCTTTAAAAAGCTCTTCAGCACCAAATTTTAAAATAGCATTTAAATCTTCTTTATTGAATGGATTATTGGCTGTGGTCCCTGAAGCATCCCGTTTGTTCAGCACAGTTTTTCCAGTAGTATCCATTCTTTGAATTACCAGATGGTCTAAAACCATTTTTCTTTTTGCTCTCTCTACAATATCTTCTTCAACAGACCTTGCAGTCACTAACCTATAAATATTAACCTGCAATTTTTATGAGTGTCAAATTACTTAAAAAAAGTGATGCTTGTGGATAGCTAACTCATTCATTTATTATTTCTAAAGAAGGCGGCAGTAGTAATATTTGTTGCTTTTCTGTTCAAGTTACAATATATTCATTCACACATCTTATAAGTAACAGAACATACCTGATTTTTTTGACCAATACGATGTGCTCGTGCTTGTGCTTGCAAATCATTTTGAGGATTCCAGTCTGAGTCAAATATTATCACAGTATCTGCAGTGGCAAGGTTAATACCTAACCCACCAGCACGAGTAGACAACAAAAAACAGAAGTCTTGCGAACCTTCAGCATTAAAATGATCAAGTGCTTGTTTTCTCAATTCACCTTTAATACTTCCATCGAGACGTTGAAAAGGAAAATGTCTCCTTTGTAAATATTCTGCTAAAATGTCTAACATTCGAACCATTTGAGAAAAAATTAAAACCCTATGACCAGTCTCCTTTAACCTGCACAGCAGTTTATCTAGCAAAAGTAATTTTCCTGAGCCCCTAAGAAGTTTCTGCAAAAAAATACTTTTGTTTTAAAGTTAAATCAATAAAAACAACAAACAGGGCAGAGGAATCATTTACCAAATTCACTGACCTCAACAGCATCCGAAGTAGCAAGAGAAGCTCTAGACTCGAAATCTTCTGGCTTTGTCAATAATGCATGGTTGCAACATTTTTTTAATTCAATAACAATATTGATAAATGTGTTAATTGAACCTTTTACGCCTTTTCTAAGTGCACTATAGTTTTTTGTTAATATCCATTTGTAGTATTGTTTTTGTATAGATGTCATTTCCACCCTTAATATTTGTTCCACTTTGGCAGGTAATGATTTTTCTACATCTTTTTTCTGCCTCCTTAATATAAACGGTTCTAACTGTTTGTGTAATTTTTCGTATCCTTTGGTAGCAGCATCTTCATGATCCTTTTCAAAGTCTTCCCAAGACTCAAACCTGCAAATTTAAGATATAATATTTAGTTTGATGTGACTGTTTGTTACTTAAAAAGGTATGTCTTTCGTCATTTTTATTTTATTTCACACACTGCCTATTATGTATCTACATAATTATATCTCATTAATACTCACTTGTAAGGCATTATAAAATGTAAAAGGGCCCACAGTTCTTTCAGTGAGTTTTGTAAAGGTGTACCAGTAACTAATAATCTATGATTGGTATCAAATTCTTTTAAGGCCTTATATAGTAGAGAGTCATCGTTTTTTAACCTATGAGCCTCATCTACAAGCAAGCAAGCCCAACTAAAAGACCTTAAAAACTGTCTGTCTTTTAACAAAATCTCATACGTGGTTAATATTGCGTTAAATTTCAGTCTTTTTGAGCTAGAAAAGCTCCACTCAAACTGCCTAATCTGAAAATGAAAAGAGTAAATTATAATTACTTATCTATTAAAAAAATGAAGCGAAACTATAAATGACTATGACATGTACTTACTATATCTCTGCTACTAACATCACCAATATAAGTAACAACATTAATGTCGGGTGCCCACTGCTGAAATTCCCTTTGCCAGGCAGTCATTGTACTCAGAGGCACTACACAAAGAAATGGTCCATACAGATGTTGCGACTTGAAGAGATAGTATAAAAAACAAATTGTCTGAAATCAAATTGAATAATATTAATTACTTTTATAATTATTATTAAAAAAAAAAAAACAAAAACTAAGTTACAATAACAAAATACCTGTATCGTTTTGCCTAGGCCCATTTCATCTGCTAAAATTACTGAATTGTCTTTACACCATGAGTGAATTAACCAATTCAATCCATCCATTTGATAATCTCTCAAGTGGTAACTCTGCAATAATCAAATTGTTCCGATACATAAAGCATACATTTTAATCAGGTTTAATCAAGTAATAATTCAAGTGCATTAAGTAAAATATAACATTCCGCGATACGATACTTTTTTTTACAGTGAACAAATATCAAAACTGAATCCAAATTGAAAATTTCAATATGATTTCTCTGTAGACTTAAAAAGTACTATTTTTAATTTAACGCCACCTTGTGGTAACTAACCCGATAACAAGTCTTCCAGTTTTTAGCATTGATCAATAGATGGCGTAGCAATGAGATGACAGTAATTTCAAAATGGCGTCCTACGAATTCGTTTGTGTTAACAAGATGGCGGATGTCTGATGAGATTAGACATTGAGGAATGAATGGAATGATGTTCGAAATTCTAAATTTCACGTACTAAAAATTCTGTTGTAATAATAGAATGTATTCCAAATACGTATGTATTTTAAGCGTTTTACCAATTTGAAAACAACTAATCGAGTATTAATGTAGGATTTTAACAATCTTCATCAAATTAGGATTAAAATATTTTATTCTACTTACTGAATCTTTTCCCACGTATTCAGGTTGTTCTTTTATCTGATGAAACTTGGGTCGCCTTTTCAATACAGGGCAATGCCTAGATGGAGTACTTTTAGCAGCTTCTCGACTTTTAAAGTGCTCCACCTCAACAGGCCATCTTTTCTCTATTAAAACTGCATCTTCCCATGTTGCATCAGCATATGGAAGAGATTCCCATTTGCAAAAATATTCATGAGCAGTTCCACCACCTTCTAGCTCACGATTTTGTTCAGCTGTACAGTGAAAAAGAACTTTTGTTTAGTTCAAATAAATTCAAAATAAAGTTTAAAGAAAAACTGTAAATTTCTTACCTATTATCCTTTCAACGTTATTGTAGGTTTTAACTAATTCTTGCTGTAGTTCAGACTGACACTCATAGTAATCTATATCCTCAGGTCCAGCTTGCTGTCTCCACCATGAGAGTTCTACTTCTTTCTTAATAAAGTTTTCCAGTTTCTTTAAGCCTTTAACTTTTTGATCATTAATTGTCTTTTCAGATTCCCATGTGTTGTGAATATGTGACCATCCTTTCCACTTTATCAGGTATTGAGGTTCAGTAGAGTCTTCATCATTAGGGTCACAACCTTCATTAGGGTCTCCATGTTCTTCTATATAATAAATGGTGGTCACATTGCCAGTGACTGCACAATGAGAAGAAGATATTAGCTAAAATTTAACATTATATTTGCACCAAAATGCAAATTAAAATAAAAAGCATAAATACTAAAACTTAGGTGAAATTATAAATTGTGCTATTCATTTACATATTATATCATACACATTTATATTATTGAAGTACCTCCTTTTTTCCCTCGTCGCATTCCCAGAACTCGTTCTATTGTCTCACTATGATCCTCAGGTTCTGGCTCAGCTTCACCATCTCCTTCCACACCTTCCACCTCCAAAAGATCAGAAGAATCAGTTTGTTCATCACTTGCTTCTTTATAACTAACTGCTGCGCCTGTACGTCTTGTTGTTGTTCGACTAGACAAATATCTCACATGTATTCTGAATGCAATACTAACATAAACTTAAGGTCTGGAGTTAATTCACAATAAGAACACGTTTTTGTTGGCTAGACACTTTTTTGAAATTCTTTTCATTGCATTTTTATATAATAAAATTGATCAACATAATTTCAAAATTATATATTTACCTCTTGCTTTCATCATCTGTACCCTCTGAACTCTCTTCTTCGTCACTAGAATACCTTCTTCTCCTACTCGGTTTCTTTTTCCTCAGAGGTAGACTTCTTTGGCCAGGTCTCTTTGATGGTGGTGGTGGAGAGCCCCCTATTTCACTGTCACTTTCTGATGTATCAGAATTCCATGAGTTGCTACAATGGAAAACAATGTTATTTTAGGTATTAATCAATAAATCAATGGCATTTTAACTCATCTAGGACTTTTTGAATAATTTACTATTCACAGTTATATTATGTATTATATTATTATTATACCTATATTCTGAAAGCATTTACCTTTTTTTTCTACTTTTCCGACTGTGAGTTCTATCTCTTTCACTAGAATCACTATCTGCTAATTTTAATCTATCTGGCTCTTTTCTTGGCCGTGCTGATCTTCTGATTCCATATATATCTGGATTTTCTTCCCAAAGATCAGATTTTACTTTGCTATGGCTATTTCTAGATCTAGACTTTGGTGCTGAGTCTTCATCAGAACTATTTTTATCAGTATGATGGTCAGATTTTGATGAATTCGCATTATCATAGTTATGTGATGTTTTGCTATCATCACTATGATGTGAACCCCCTACACCAGATTTTTCTGATGCAGATCTGTGTGATCCTGAACCTGAGGAACTAGAGCCACTTTCACTGTAAATAAAAAAATAAACAATTACATAAGTTGACAATTTTTTTACAAATACTGGAGTTATGATATTTTAATAAGCAAGCATAATAAGATTTTATTTTATTTTGTTTATTTCCTTTTGAAAACAAAACAAATTCAACTTTAATAATTGAAGAAATACTTATAATATCTCCTAGCATGGCTTGGGTAATTACAATTTTAAAATAAAAAAATCAAATTTAAAAAAATTTTTTTATCAACTACTTATACGCTTGCTTCAAGAGTATTGAATATGTAGATGATTCCAATCAAGAAAAGGCATATTGGTTCATTGCTTAATTTTTTTTTATTGCCTTATTAATAGCTATCAAATGATTATGGAAATAATATGACAATAAATACAAAGTAATTGGCTAACCCAAATTCCTTTTTAGGGTATTTTGCATCAAGATCATGGATTATTTTTATTCATAAGACATTACTGCCACAATCAATATAAGTTTGTAGAAGAAACCAAGACTTATTTACCAAAGATGGATTACAATATGTTTAAATGAAGTTGAAATCTTCATCACCAAGATATTATTGGTAATGATTTTGATTTTTACAATTCGAATTTGAATCATAGAATTTTAAATGAATAGTTTTATTTATAGTTGTTAATAGTTGTATTTAATTTAATAATTATAAGAAAAACCATATTTCATTACACAACTTGAACAGTTTTAGAACTGGTTCAATATATCAAGGCACCAAACAGTAAGAGACTGAGATTAGTTACTGGAACATATCACATGACTCGAGATAAATATTTTACACTCATATACTTCATATATATCTATCATATTATTGACTTTTATATTAAACTACTCTGAATATATGTTAAAATATTGAGATATTATGTATATAAATGACCATTATAGTAATTTCTAAATACCACTGAATTTCTCTATATACCACCATAAGAACAGAAACAAAATACATCCACTATATTGATCAATTGTAAGTTTATTAGGAATAATATAATAACCACAACATAATCATTAAACTATATCATTAAGCATGATCAATAAGCTCATATGTTGTAAGCCTCTAAATTATTCATTGGAAAACATTATTCATTGCAGTGCCAAAGCTTTGACCATGTCTTTAAATTATTAATTTTCATGCCATTATTATTTTTATTTCAGCACTGTTAACTGTCTTCGTCTTCAGTATATTTACCTGACACCTGGTATTTGATTATTTAATAGTAGAGAACCTACCTTTCGCTTCCAGAGCCTGATTCGCTGGAGTCACTTTTATCTCCTTTTTCACTTGTGGAATCACTTTCAGATTCATTTATGGAACCCTTCTGTAACAAAAACACATTTTTATTTAATTGTCAGCATCTATAAAGAAATAAAATATATGTATAACACCAATTCCAGTTTTCTAACAATTTTTTTATAAAATGTAAGGCACTTTTGTGCATAGCCATAGTAGGAACTAATGGAAAAATCAGTATTGTATCTTTTAAAACTATACATTAATTCATTGAATATGTTCTAAAGTTTAAAAGAAATAATTATAAATCAATGAAAAGAGCAGATCATCAAGATTAAGATTGGAAAGCTTGAATTTCAATGAAAGTTTTTGATTTGATGTACAAGCCGAAGCAATATTTCAGTAAGTGAGGTTATGTTCAGGAATGTTTTTATACATCTTTATAGTTTCCCTTAAGAAAAAATATACAGTATTTTTTAGAAGAACTTCCAAATCAAATTATCCAGACCACTGAAGAGAAGCACAAACAAAGTTCAACTGTTTATTATTATTATTTATATATTTCACTATTTTTTTCAAAAATACAACACAAAAATTGTTTTATTCACTGATAAATGCCTTGCATAAACAAACAGTTGTAAAATAGACATTATTGAAATTATGCTAATGTTTGGTATCATAGTCATATGATGAATGAAGTATGACTACTCCTGTAAAACAAACTAGACCGATTTTCAAAGCAAAATTGCTAAAATGGGTCCTTAACCAAATTAAATTTCACTGGTCTCTAATGAAAGATTACGTAACAAAGAATCAGTCAAAACCTTTTCTTGCGTGGGACAATAACATTTTAATACATAAAACCTCGTAAATATATTGTAAACAATCTTAAAAACCCAAAAATACAGTACTACGTCTTAAATTTTTCCTTTATTTCAGGGCCACACCCTAGCCTTCCAGAACTTTCTACACGATTTTAAACCCAAAAATAATAACTTAATAAACATAAACACTAAAGCTGTAAACAATAAAGCTTAAAAATCACTTACCAGGTGCATTTTGGCGATTATTTAAGAAATTCACTATTACTCGTATAATATTGGCTCAAAACCGATTTTCTTAAAACATTTCATTGAAAAAAATCTTATTAATATACTGAACAAATAAATTTTAATCATATTTTCATGAAAGAGTGAAAAATTGAACAAAATCATTTGGCTGCAAAATCTTGTGAAGCGACGCCATTTTGTCGACGAGTAAGTTCTGATGACTACAAGAATGAAATAACTTTAATTTTGGTAATATTCGTTAACAAATTGAAGTAAAGAAAGAGAATAACCACAAAAAATAAAAAATGAAACTTTGAGCCGTCAAGAACACCAATCCTATACGAGAAACGAAACGAGCACCGCGCACTGCCAGTGAAACTCGAACGCTGCAGCCATATTGCCATCTTCGAGCAACTTGGCAAAATTTTATTAGTGTTGTGCACATAATGCGATCCTTATTTAGTATTTCTGGTATTCTCATCAAATACCTATTGCTGTGTAACGTCAAAAGTAGGTGGTAGTGTTTTAATAAATAAGATTTTTTAAGTTAAGTTCTTAAAACATTTAGTTTTAGATTAGAACTTTTATAGATCAAGGAAGCAACAGAAATGGAATAAAAGCGATTAACCAAAATTTCGTTTGATAATGATTGCAATTACTGTGCTTTTGTGGAAAATTTAATAGAATAATCTTTCTTTAGAATACAAATAGAAAAATCTTAAATAATATTGTGGATCTTTGAAAATCGTTTTCTTTGGCAAAACAATCTGGTTTACTGCCGTTTGATTTTTACTTAACACTTATTTTTGTTTATCATAGTACAATACAAAAAATCACATGCTTGACAATGGTGACAAAGATTTTTTTTACATTTTAAGATATTCACCACTAGAAACTGATTAACAGTTCAAATTAACAATACATTGTAACTTAAAGTTAAAAGCTTTTACGTCATAATTTTTATGCTTTGTGTAAAATATGATGTTAGACTAATAGGTTGGAAAGATTCTAGGAAGGACTTCAGAATAGCTTAGAAAAAACTAGTATTTAGTGTTTATGATAGTATAGTAACCGGCAAACTTCTTGAGCAAATGACCTTGACTGCGCAGAACCGAATTTTAGATCACTTTGGTGGTGAGGGTGAGGCGCGACGGCAGGGAAAATCGTATCGAGTGCGTTATTGGTAGATCAGTCGCACCTTGCGTCCCGCACCGCGCCCTCTTTCCGCTTGCTCCCAAAAGTACGCTTGCGTACAGTAAAAAGTCTATCGTTATTAATTGTTACGTTATTTGTTATAATTGCTTGTTGACTTTGTTGCCATTGCTATATGTTGAGTGTTTGTTGATTTTGTATAAAAAATACACTATGCCGCGACAAACTGGTGTAGTATTCAAAAGAAAGGGTAGAAAAATTGTGTACGACGTATATTGCTTCATTATAAAACAGGGGAAGAATGTTATGGAAAAAGTAAAACAGACTACGGAAGCAAGAAAAACATCAGTGAGTACTGTTAGGTGCATTATTAACGAAGCTAAAGGCTCTGGCTTCCTCGCCGTGTTTCGGACTCCGGGTAAGAAAAGATCAGGGAAGAAGAAAGTTACCGGAGTGGATAGTTTCGTTCAATCTGCAATAAAAAGATGTAATCATAATAACTACATAACAAGCAGCGAAACTCCGTATCGTAGAAAGGCTTCGAAAAATTTAAAGAAGATATAAATTTTAATGGCTCGGAATGAAGCTTACGACGAATTATGAAAGAGCTAGGCTTCAGATGGAAAAAAAAAACAGAAAGTAATCGGAAGCTGGTAATTGAAAAAAGTAACATTCAATTACTACGAATCGAATATCTTCAAAAAATAATAAATTATAGACAAAAAAGAAGACCGAACCGACCGAGTTGTAAACTACACCGATGAGCCCTATGTCGACTCATCACGATGATAGCGATGATGATGGTCAAGATTATGATAACGAAAAAAAAATTACAAATACCAGCTTCGCTTCAACTGAACGAAGACCTGGCAACAGCTCTAGTTTTGACTTAATAGAAGGAATGTCTATTGTACCCCAAGATTAAATTATTACAATTATTAACCTATATTTTTTGTTGATGTTCTAATAAATATATAAATAAATACAAAATATGTTGATTTTAATAATTTAATAGCATTATGACGCAGAGTAAATAATGTTTTTGCACGTGAGTGTACCATGCGCGAACTTACCCCCACTACGTCGACAAATGCTCAAGAAGTTTGCCGGCTATTATACTAGGTTGCTGCTTTAGTCGCATGAAAATTATTTCGAACAACACTATTACAATGTTGCCAATGTCAAACGTCAAAGCGAATGGTGAAAATCGTAATTTCCGGTGTACTTTTTTTTAAGGGACTTTATGACCTGGTAACTAAGACTTTTAGGTCGTCTTATTTTTATTTTAATGATACGTAACTTTTTTAAATGAAAATGATATTATGAAATGAAATGAAGTTGATTATGATAAAACATGGCATGAAGTGAAATGAAAACGAAATGAAATGACATGAGATGAGATGATATAGGATGAAGTATAATCTCAGTAAAATGGTGGTCATTTACTGAGACTTTTTCAGTGGACTTTTTGGAAGATCCCGAGAAGTTACGTTCAGTGGCTTTGTTTTATTTTCTCAAATTTGTGCACTTTCACAGATATTAAACAGTTAATAAACCACCGCTATTACACATTTAAATCTGAAGAAACACTAACTAGACAAAATAAAACAAATCACACAACTTCACTCCTGGCGTTCCCGCCAAAAGTCCCGGTGTACTTTTATTTGATACTAACATAGAGATAGTATTTTGTAGGTACTTATTAACTCCATGAATACTAATCTTTAGCACAGGTAACCAAAAGTTTTTTTTTTTTTCTGTTGATTTACTATAATATTACTTCATTGAAAAACTATACATAAAATCTATGTTGTTGATCAGTTAAGAGGCTGACTGTTCGTTCGCGTTTGTTTTTTTGAATGTCATTGTGTTTAAAATATTCAAAGACATAATAATATAAAGATAGGTTTATTTTGTCCATTATGACTTAGAACTTATGACTTAGACTTCTATCAACAAAACTACTACTATCGTTTTGAAGAGCTTTTTTATGAGATTTTATGACCTGGTAACTAAGACCTTTAGGTCGGCTTATATTAATTTTAGTGAAAACTTTGTTTTTTTTTTGAAAAACTTTTTAAAAAAAGGGATTTTATGACCAGGTAACTAAGGCCTGTAGGTCATGTCTTATTTTAATTTATATTCTTATTTTTATGAAAAATTATAATATGGGGTGAAATGAAATGAAATGAAGATGATTAATTTGAAACCTTAATCAACTGGGATGTAATTAAATGAAATGAGATGAGATGATATGAGATGAAATGTAATCTCAGTAAAATGGTGATCATTTACTGAGATCTTTTCAGTGGACTTTTTGGAGGATCCCGAGAAGTTGCGTCCAACGGCTTTGTTTCGTTTTCCCACATTTGTGCACTTTCACAGATATTAAACAGTTAACAAACCACCGTTATTACACATTTAAACCTGAAGAAACACTAAATAGACAAAATAAAACAAATCACACAACTTCACTCCTCGCGTTCCCGCCAAAAAGTCCTGAAGAACGTCTTAACCACACTATTGCTATTACACTTACATTATTGTACTGTTTTATAGATAATAAACAGTAGTATCTATGAAGGTTCACAAGTGTGGGGAAATGAAAAATAAACAATATTACATAGGTACCAAACCTGGCTTCTCGGGTTCTTCCGGAAGGCCCATTAAAGAATATTTGATTTTGTAAAACTTTATCTCAATTGATTGCAATTTCAAATAAATTAACTTAAATTATTTTGCTCCATTTAATTTTTAAGTTATCATAATATTCTAAAAAATGTACAATAAGTTAATTGAAGAACAAATTCGACGTTGACAACAAAACAATTGCATGACGCCGATTGCCATACTGGAAAAAGAGTTAATGGGGTTGGCAACTGTCAAAGTGGCGCTGGTGTGCATTGTTCCCATAACATTCAATATTTGTATTGGAATTTTTGATTAAAAATTATTTTAAACACAATGACGCGTTGTTTTGTGCCAATATGCTTAGAAATTGGAGTACATCAATTCCCGAAGGACAAGAAAATTGGAAGACTGTGATTAAAGGCCATTTGACGCGAAAAAAGTACTCACACAAAAAGTTCGAGGTTATGTCGTAAACACTTTGTGGAATCTTACTATGAAAACATTAGTAAATACACAGGTATGCTTCTTTCTGTCAAATATTTATAATGCATGACTAGTTGTAGCACACATCTTTGTTCTCTTACTAAAATAAAACCAATAATAATTAGTTAGGCACACTAAGTATTAGTTGCTAACATATTTTGCAAGTAGCTTTATGTTATAAGGAACCTTTTAACAAATACAAAATCAGACTGGAGGAAACACATTCCTCATGAGCTGTTGTTCATTATCAGCTGTTACTATTGAAAGTTCTATCTAAATCGCTGCATCCATTGTAATAACAAATATTTTGAAACTATGGTCAGGTTTCCTTGTGATAGTATATTTAAATGTTTTTTTTTGTGTTGTAGGTGTCAAACATTAACATAAATATCTGAAGAAAGGTGCTGTACCATCTATATTTTCATGGAATATGAAACCAGTTTCTGAAGAAACAAAAAGTAGAGAATAAAGGTTACAAACTCGTAACCTTAAAAAACAACTTTTTAGCCTGCCCAACACTTCCCAATACTGTCAAGATATAGTACCCCTTGAAGAACACAGCAATTTGCATTTTGATTCAAATGTCTCTCAAGAAATTCTAATAGAAAATAATAACTCTAGTATAGATGAAACAATTACAAGGCATCATATTACTATTGGAACTCAAACATCTAATATATTAAGATTGTTCTCTACAGAGCTATTACTTGCACACGACGAGACAGTGCAATACTACACCGGGTTGGAAACAGCATCTAAGTTTTCATTAGTTTTAATCACACTTTTGCCAATGGCAAATGATATAAGGTATTGCTGGAGTAGAGTGGTCGGCATATCAATAGAAGATCAATTTTTAATGTTACTAATTAAGCTTAGAAGAAACACAACAGATTTTGAATTAAGTAAAATTTTCGGTGTAAGTAAAACTGAAGTGTCTAATATTGTTGTAACATGGATAAATTTTGTCAGTGATATCTAGAGCCTAATTGACATTCGGCCTAGCCAGCTTAGTAAATTATTATATGCCTAATTGTTTTAGAACACATTATCCCTCCACAAGGGTGATTATAGATGGGACTGAAATAGGCATACAGAAGCCTAGTCAACCTGATGCTCAAAAAGCGTCATTTAGTTCTTATAAACATAAAAATATATGGAGATAGTATTATGGCAGACAGAGGTTTTAATGTACAGGATCTGTTTGCCTCTAAAAGAATTAGTATAAATATCCCATCTTTTTTAAAAGGTAAATCACAAATCCCAGGTGTTCAGTTAAAGATAGATCAAAAATTAGTTAGTCAGAGGGTTCACATAGAACGATTAATTTCATATGTGTAATGTTATGTAATTTTAGAGAAGGAATTGTCAATAAAAATAATTAAAAATATTCCTGATTTTTTATTTCGACAAGTGTGTATAGTTATAATACAGATATTTTTCATACAATGCTTCTTTGAAAATATTTTCATAAAAGATATCTAATTTATTTAACATATTATTTATAAAATTATTGTCTTGTTCAACATAAATCACTTTGATGTCCTTGTAGGTGTACATGACCAAAAAAAAAAAAAGTGTAAATGACCAAGTTGCAGTATGTTTTGCCTGAGCAGTATAACTGCCCTTGGATTTGATAATAATATGGGCAGGTTTTTTTTAGAGACAATATCCCGTTACATTGTTCTAAGTAAGGCACCGTTGTTATATTTTCTGCCGTGAAGCAGTAATGCGTTTCGGTTTGAAGGGTGGGGCAGCCGTTGTGACTATACTGAGACCTTAGAACTATATCTCAAGGTGTGTGGCGCATTTACGTTGTAGATGTCTATGGGCTCCAGTAACCACTTAACATCAGGTGGGCTGTGAGCTCGTCCACACAGCTAAGCAATAAAAAAAAAAAAAAAAATTATTTCATGTTTTCTGCTAGCGTATGGACATTTCACTTCAATTATAGTTTCTTCGCCCAACACACCATCAGGAGATGCAGCAAGATATGGGCGCTCTTGGCTAATGAAAATGCCACATGGCTCCACTAGCAAATCGTATATATTAGCATATTTTGCTAGAGCAATTTTTTCATTTTGTTTCAAAATTAAAATTTTGGTCATATAGCTCTAATCTGAAAAAAGTAAAATAACACATTAGTTGGTAGGTAATGTGTGTAATATGAGCAATTCTTTTTGCACATGCTACAAGGAATAAAGTTCCTAAGGTACACAATTTAATATTATTATTATAATAGCTACCGGAAACAGTTTGAGAGAAGTTTTCTAAGTTAAAATAAAACATCAACATTGTACCTTTCGACAAAATCCACTTTTTTTCCTCGTAAAGATGCACCACGTTTTCTCAACTCCTCCGTTAATTCTTTAACTATCCAGTTGGAATACATGTTGTAAAATTGTTTAGCACTACTTAGAAAGTAATATGAACCGTATCAAAGTCACAAAATGCCGAAATATCACGAACGCAAAACACACAAAATGGCGGCTCTCTGTGACAAGGGAACAAGCTACGCTGGCGACATCTGAGAAAAGCTTTAACCGGCCAACCCCATTTAAAATGACTTACTGGAAATAGATTAACTTTATCAACAAAAACTACTATGTATACCGTCCCTTTTAATTATTATTTTCTTCTTAATGTTTAAATTATTAATCATTATCAAAAAAATATTTTTATTTTATTGATTCGGGGGGCGACGTTGCTCGCGTCCGTAGGATTTACCACCTTCTCCTAAGGTCCACCCTACACGTGCCCCCCGGGTGGTGCTAAAGAGCAACAACGCCGAACCACAGGCGGCGGTTAAGTAACCTGTCAACGGCTACCACAAGCCGAGAAGTGTGCAGTAAGTGACTTTCTGAAAAAGTGGTTATGGTGCCTTGGGAAAGTACTATAAAAAAAATTATCCCAACCCCCTTTTTAAATGAAATGTCGAAAAATATGGAATGTGTTATGTCGTGCCATCCGGCTGACCCCCGGCGCTCCCCGGTACCCGGGCCGGAGAGTGAGAAATTTGCTACCGAAGACCTCACTGAAGTAGGTGACCAGGCTTCAGTGTTCGTTAATGCTACTGGAAACAAGAAGAAACTAGTGCAGCAGGCCCTTCACCCAGGTTTATTTACCAGGGCCAAGAGTATGTCTATGAGCAACATACCAAACACCCAAACCAAAGAAAGCTCCTCTCAGCTGGATGCTGAAATGCAGCAATCAGATTTAGAAACAGTCACCCAGTGCTCCCAAATATCAAAACCACCAGACTGGCAAAGAGTTCCCATGCTACGCCATCCAAAAAAAAGAAAATTATCCTCCACACCTTCTCCCGAATTAATAAAAACAACAAACAGCTTTAGCGGACTTCCGATAGATCAGCCGGAATATAGGGCGAGAGATGCAAAAGACAAGAAAACTAATAAACCTCCACCTATAATCTTGTACGGAATTGAGGATGTTCATAAGCTCACTGAACTCCTAGAAACCGCAACAGATAGATCTAATTTCTCTTTTAAGATTATTAGCAGAAACCAACTTAAAGTTTTATCAGTGGACCTGGAGATATACAAGAAGGTAATAACTGTTATACGAGAACATGGACTAATAGGACACACCTTTAACAGAAAAGACCAAAAATCCTACAGGATCGTTATAAGAAATCTCCACCACACTACTCCTACTACTGCTATCAAAGAGGCTATTGAAGAGAGTGGCAACACAGTAGTAGGTGAGATTATTAATGCCAAATTTGGTCCCGACAAAAAACCCACTTCTACCTTTTTTGTAAATTTGCTTCAGGGTCCTAATAATAGAGCTTCTAGGGATATTAGATTTATATATCATCAAGCTGTTACTATTGAAGAACCCAGAAAAAGATCCAGTGTAGTGCAATGTCAAAGATGTCAGCAATATGGTCATACCAAAAACTATTGTATGAAACCATATCGCTGTGTCAAGTGTGCTGGACCGCACAAAACTTCGGAATGCACAAAAGTGGATCGCAATACACCTGCTTTATGTGCATTGTGTTTAGGACCCCACCCAGCAAATTATAAAGGCTGTGAGGTATACAAGGAAATCCTATCAAGGAAAACCTCGCAACACTTACCACGTAAACATAAGCAATTTGAGTATAAACCTCAAAAAAATAAGGAAGAAACTGATTATAAAACATCTGCAAATCAGAATAAAGAGGAAATTGAACCGCTGCAGGAGCAGAGGAAAGCACATGAGCACAAATCGTAAGGTACATCAAAACAATACAATCCATCAACCAGACTCTTATAAAGTCATAGAACAAATGTTTATAAAACAATCCCAAAAGATTGATACTGTATTACAGCAAATGAGTACATTACTTGAACTCATTACAGTACTAGTCTCTAAGTTAACAAAATGACTGCACTAAAAATAGCTACATGGAACATCAATGGCTTGGCACCCAACATCGATGAAGTGGAAATTCTGATCTGTCTACATAGTCTAGACATTCTCCTAATTTCAGAGACACATATGACGACCAGCAGCTCGATAAGAATTAAAGGATATAAGATCTATTCCACAAATCACCCAGACGGTACAGCCCACGGCGGGACAGCAGTGATAATCAAAGCCACTGTTAGACACCATGTGCTACCAAACTACTGTACCGAACATATCCAGGCTACCACAGTAGCAGTCAGTGACAGAAATGGAGACTTTAATATATCATCAATTTATTGTCCCCCGAAACATAAAATAAGTGAAGCACAGTTTTCTGACTACTTTTTAAGCTTAGGATACAGATTTATTGCTGGGGGTGACTGGAATGCGAAGCATTCGCACTGGGGCTCTAGATTAATAACTACACGTGGAAGGGAGCTGAAGAAAAGTGTAGATAAACAGTTCTTGACTACTGTGTCAACTCCAGAACCAACACACTGGCCCACAGACCAGAACAGACTGCCAGACGTTCTAGACTTTTTCATCACAACAGGACTGTCTCGACTGTTCTTCAATGTTGAGTCATGCCTCGATAGCTCATCTAACCATATTCCTGTAATATTGACAGTGAGCACCACTATTCTTAAGAAAGAAGTTCGGCAAACATTGTACAACAAATACACAGACTGGGATAGCTTCCGGGAAATAGTTGATACGGAGCTAAGCCTCAAAATAGCACTTAAAACAGAAGAGGATATCGAAGAAGCCACAAAGCATTTCACCACAACAGTTCAAGCTGCCTGCTGGAAAACCTCTCCGGAGCACTTGAATCCCAGGCCACGGCAAAATAAGATATCGTTTGAAATAAAAGAACTGATTCTGAATAAAAGAAAACTGCGAAGAGTATGGCATACTAGCAGGCTCTCAGTAGATAAAAGAGCTCTTAACAAAGCAGTCAAGGATCTTAAACTTGCCATAAAAAATGCAAGGGACAAAACTATGGAATGTTATCTAGATTCCTTAACTGCAACAAGTGCTACTAACTACTCTCTATGGCGAGCTTGTAGGAACTATAATAGGCCTATGGATCCCAAACCGCCGTTACGGTTGCAGAATAACACTTGGGCAAGAACAAGACAAGAAAAAGCTGACGCCTTTGCTGTTCACTTAGCAAAAGTATTCACGCCTAATGATGCTGACCCAAACACTGATGATTCCTTCATAGATTCGGCCCTAAGTCAAGACTTCCAGCTCGATTTGCCGATTAGGCCTACAACTCCGAAAGAAGTCGTGGCAACAATCTCAAAATTGGAGGACAAAAAAGCCCCCGGGTTTGATTTAATAGACAAAAAAGTCTTGAAGGAACTTCCCAAAAAAGCCATAGTTTTTCTAACCATCTTATTTAATGGCATACTAAGAACTGGACACTTTCCATCACTGTGGAGAGTTTCACAAGTAATTATGATACCTAAAGTAGGGAAGCCAGTGAACGAACTTAGCTCATACAGGCCGATTAGTCTACTAACCGTAACGTCAAAACTTTTTGAGTCAGTCCTGCTGCACAGATTATTGGAGGAGATTCATCAAAGAGCCATAATCCCGGACCACCAGTTTGGCTTTCGCCAGCAGCATGGCACTGTGGAACAAGTCCATAGAATCTGCTCTGTGATAAGGAAGGCACTAGAGAGAAAGGAGTACTGCTCCTCTGCCTTCCTAGACGTGCAGCAAGCGTTTGATAGAGTATGGCACAAAGGTCTCTTGTATAAAGTAAAAACTCTTCTACCCTGTACATTCTTCCCCATCATAAAATCTTATCTAACAGAAAGAATATTTCAAATAAGAGAAGAAGAGTGTACATCGCCATTTCACTCAATCAAAGCTGGTGTACCGCAGGGGTCTGTCCTGGGTCCTGTCTTGTATACCATTTACACATGTGATTTACCACAAAGCGAACATGTTACATTAGCAACATTCGCAGACGATACCGCTGTACTGGCATGTAGCAATTGCCCAAACGAAGCTTCAGACTTCCTACAGACTGGATTGCAAGAAATTGAAACTTGGCTTTCAAAGTGGAGAATAAAAACTAGTGTGACAAAATCCGTTCATGTAACCTTCACCCTCCGTAGAGGAGACTGTCCGCCAGTAACTCTGTGCAATCAACAACTCCCGCAAGAACACTGCGTAAAGTACTTGGGAATACACCTTGATAGGAGACTCGTATGGAAACAACACATACAGAAGAAGAGAGAAGAAATCAACCTGAAATACAGAGGACTCTACTGGCTGCTTGGCAGAAATTCCAAGCTGTCAGTAGATAATAAGCTACTCATCTACGAAATGCTCTTGAAACCAATTTGGACATACGGGATTCAACTATGGGGTTCGGCGTGTGACTCTAACATAAATATCATACAGAGGGTTCAAAATTACATCCTGAAACAAATATCGAACTGTCCGTGGTTTATAAAAACATCGGAGATTCATGAACACCTCAAAATCAGGACTGTTAAACAGGAAATCAAGACCTGGAGTATGAAATACAGAAAAAGGCTAGAAATGCATCCTAATAAGCTTGCCACGCAACTAACCACACCGGACCTAATAAATAGGCTTAAAAGGCGACAAATCCTAAGTCTTGATAGACACGGTTGACAGAGTGGAGCAGTCTCGATGGAGATTTTGCTCTGACCGTCTAACAGCTCTCAACACATCTGCTCATAGTCTAGCTGACTGATTGCAAGATAAAGAAAAAAAAAAAAAAAAAAAAAAAAAAATTTTATTGATTCAATCAATGAATGACAGATCTCACTGCTTAGCTGGTGTAATGTGCTAATGAAAACTCGTAGACATCCGTGAATGCTATTGACACATGAGGTCGAAGCCTCAATTGGATTGTTTTAACGGTAGGAAAAATAGCTTTGATTCAGAAACAGCTAAGATATTGGTACCTTTTTTTAAACACTGGGGACTCTATTTAATTTTACCCCTCCTCAACCATTACCATTACAGTATTGGCACAGTAGCGGCAATTGATACGAGTTAACTGTTCAAACCATTTTCATACAGAGTTTAAACTTAAAACTTTAGTTTCAAATGACATACCGGATCTGAAAATATAAGTATCTTTGTATTCAGCATATTAAAGAAATATTGTTTCCAGTACCTGGATGTTTTTTGTTTATTCAGTTCATGAGCGAATCTTTTACAACCTCGAAATGTCAAAATCAGTAATAAAAAAAACACAATTGGATTATTTATGACAATTTATTTGTTTCGTAAAGGTTTTAATAAAATATTATGATACTATACACAATTGTAGATTCTAGTGTTATTATAACTAAAAATATTATTGACATAGGGACAACATTAAAATACATTACACCTCTGGTTTAGTTTTGATTGAAATTAGTTTAGTGAGAGACAAAGACAATATGCCAAGTGCGGCACTTCCGCCGCATGCGTACGTGAGCACCCCTCGATAATATTGAGGACAATCCACAACATCATCGCATTTACTGTAAAATAATAAACAACACATTAATTACTGATGTTCCGGACCATCTAGTGCGAATTCTCTACGTGAGCGACTGGAGGTTTTAGTCAGTTCGACTCTGACATGCCCCGCCTTCCGCCCCAGTGGAGGGCGGAAGTCCGGCGATTTCCTCCTAACCAAAAAAAAAAATAAGGCCACAATCACCTTTAATCCAACTTAGCTGTATGTTGCCTCATTATTTATTAACGAGTCCTAAGTTCTGTGTGCTTAGTGCGAGTTTTTTAACGTTCTCGACAGCGTTTAAGTTAACCCAATTTTGTATGCAGTTGGAACAGCGCCCCTAGCGGCAAACGTAGACAAACGATCCTATATCGAGTTAGCTTTTACGCTATCGAGAACGTTAAAAAACTCGCACTAAGCACACAGAGCACAGTGCATGTTTATTAAATATTTTTTTTATAAATGACGGTAGCTACTGTCTTTTAAAATATAATATTTACGCCATGACATGAACAAAATTCGATTTATAATTTCAACTTTAATTAGGTACGTACTAGTTCTGAATAGCGACGACAGCTATACCCGTAACAAGTTTGTCTGCAAATGTCACTATAGAATAGATGGCAGCACCTTGGTGTGAGTGCGGCCCTATGAGATCTGCTGTGACACATAGGCTGGAGACGAGCGTGATAGAACTTCCGGCCCCTAAAATCATCACATAACCATAAATGAAATCAATCCGTTGCTTAGTGCATAAAGCCACTAAAATGTATGTAACAATTGTGTAGTTTTTTTAAGCTGTATGTCATGTAATTAACAACTACTGTTAATTGTTACTGAATATAAAAAAAACATTATTACAATCCATTTAATGCTTTTATAATTCATTATGTTAAAGGTACAGTGTTTCTTATAAATCTAATTATAAAATACTCCTGTGACCGTTAATCATAAAATAATTTCTGTATCAAAATTATTTTTACGGCACAACGTGAAAGCCGCTGACCACCATACCAGATGACGTTGAATTCGTAGCTGTATTGTAACTGTAATTGTAACAAAACCCACTGAACTTCTCGTCCGATCTTCTCAGTCAGTCGCAATTCCGATCCGGTGGTAGATTCAACGAAGCATTGCTCTTGCTAGTCAGTGTTGACAATTCTCCGTGAGTTCACCTAAAATTTCTTGAGCAGGTAGCTGGAATAGCCTTACCAGCGCTTAGGTAGAAAAAAAAACCCGGGAAAGTTGGGTAGTGCTATTCTTTCTTTTTTTCGGGCCGTGGCCGACCCTCCTATGAAGTCCCTGCGCTTAGGGGCGCGCGGGGTATGTGGGACTGGTCCGCGACTACACACACTAAACGACTCCCCTGCACTCTTCGCCCAAGCGTCCGATCCCCTCCGAGGTCAGAACCCGGATGAGGTAAGGAGGTTACCGCGGTCAACACTACAACCAGACGGTGCAGCTCATCCCAAGGACGCCTGGCCGACGGAGCCTTCGAGGCGAATGGAAGGCTCTGAAACGTCAGCCGTCTCGGTACGGCAGCCCGTCAGGCCGCCCGGATGGTGCCGCTAGAGTCCCATAATACACCGCTGGACCAGAACCAGCCTGCCGGGTGTAGTGCTACTCTAGGTTAAGAGTTTTTAAAGTAAGCGCCATCTACTGTATTACGCTAAAACTATACACATTTCACGTCTATGGTTCTTCTTTTGTTCTTTCATTTTGTTAATAGATGGCACTGTACAAAAAAATTTCAGTTCTATTTTAATTACATTTAATTTCTATTTAGCTAGTATTCGCCCAAAAACCAATATTCCATCATCACCATGGACATCACAAGATTGAGATAATTTCATGTATTACATTTTCAATTTTGTTTAATTAATGACATTTTGGAAAAAAAACCTGACTACTAGTAACTTTCCATAATTTTCAAATTAAAAATTTCAACTCTGAAGCTCGTCAATAGACACCTAAGATAAAAAAAAATAACATACCGCATTGCAAGCAATGCGACAAAGGGTTCATCATGAAAATTAGCCGAGAGACACAGCCCACTGAGTTTCTCGCCGGATCTTCTCACTGCGTCGCGATTCCGATCCGGTGGTAGATTCAGTGAAGTATTTGCTCTTGCTAGGGTTAGTGTTATAAAATTCGCGAGCCTGAGCCCTAGCTCGCCTACACGTTTGATGAAGCTAGTATAACCCCTCTACGGTAGGCAGCGGTTTGACTACGTCTCTGGCATTGCTGGCGTTCATGAGCAACGATAATCACTTATCACCAGGTGAGCCGTATGCTAGTCTGCCTGCTCGGGCAATAAAAAAATAGCATAGGAAAAAACATAAAGAAAATCGTTTGACAAACAAAGCAGAAAATCGCACTTAAATTTTTTATCTTTGCCTATTTAAAATAATTATATCTGAAAATCAAGTTTCTTATATTTATTAAAAATTATATTTACTCACCAATGAGTGTTGCGACCATGTAGATTTGAACTATGCTCGCTTCCGGATCTATGGCTAATGCAATCCACAGGCAGCTTCCTAAGCTTAAGCAACTCCCAATGAAATACACCACCTGATTTTATAGAGATTTTTTATCGGTATCGAGCCTCATTACATGATAAAGCAACCTACAATTTTTACACTTAACGTGAATTATTCGATCAGTGTGACACATAAATACATATTAGCCAATTTTAAATTACGTCTTACCAAATAATATTTCTGTGAAAAGTATATCAAGTATATCTAGTAATAAAATTATTACACAACAGGCATGCGGCTTCGCAAAGCTTTGTTGTCGTCGTCACTGAATTGATTATGTAAGCGACCGATAGTCACTGACACCATTTTAAAAAGAATCTAACCTGGTTGCCAAAACTGTTAATCTTGCTCTTGAGTAGTAGCGAGAAAAAGAACGATGAAATGTAAAGCACAAGAGGTACACTCGCAACTAACTCTGATCCTGCACTCGGGTTCACAGACAAACGTTCCTCCAAGAACAATGGCACGTACACAAGACTCAATGCCCAATACAGACGTGAAAATACATATCTGAAAAACAAATTAACTACTGTTAATATTCATCTAAAAACAACATAGGTGACAAAAATGTATTTATGTTTATTTGAAAATGTATTCATGATTCCGGTATACTTAATCAAGCTGGAAAAGTTATTAAAGATTAAAGTAAAGATGAAAATAATGCGCAAGCGAAGTTAGAAAAACTCCTTTGTGATATATTACTATAATACATCACAATGGACTTTATGTTAAGGAACACCTACATTTATTACATCCAGAATTACATACCCTCCGAAAAATAATAGGTTGAGGAAAAAGTTACTCTCACAGACACTGCACTTATAGGTCCATAAACATCGCAAATTTTTTTCGCGGCTTGCGTTGTATTTTTATCTTTTTTGTGGTAAAATTTTAAAATGTATCGAATTTATGCATTATATTCACTCATCTTGACAGTACGAAAAATAAAAAAAAATCACACATATTCCCAATTTGAATTTGGAATTATCTTCTTTAAAATTTAAACTTTTAATGATACCAAAACCAACCAGATACAAATAGTATAGCCAAAGAGAATTTCTTACAAGTTCATACATACTATAATGTACTATAATGACTTTTCCCCCAACCTATTATAAAATTCACCTAATTCAATTCAGTGTTTCAAATCGGTTACGTATATGTAAATGTGTTATAAATTAGGAAATAATTTTACTTACGCTATATACAAAATTTATGTAATCATACTTACAATAAACTGGTCTGATATAGCAACGGCATTCGCAGGAAGTACATAATTTTAGATTTAGCGGGTAATTTCGCTGCTTCGTTGTCTTGGTGGACGAAAGTTCCATTACCGTTCTGGACAACGGGTGCTCCTTTGCCAGATTTATCTTCTCTTCGAAGTTTGAAAAATAAATGAAAGGCCATGAAAGATATTACTCCCAAACCAGAAATTATCAAGGAGACGTCCTGAAAAAATATCATACTTAAGACAATATATTCTTAGGTGAGACAATAAAAAATATACATTGAAGTAAAAACTGCTGTTAAATTCCTGCGCTTGTATGAAAAATGAAATGGAGCGCAATAAAAGGGAATGTGATTTTTTTCTGAAGCTATATAAGCAATTGGAATGAAATCAACGAAATAATCCAGTAACATGTTGGGATTTACAGAAACGTCAGTGAACTTTTTTGTAATAGATTTTTGCTCCTGCGTTTCCTCTAATGACATTATTTATTATTGGCTCGCTAGAACTTGACACATTTAATCTTTAATTTTAATACAATTTACATAAAATTCAACAAAAATGGAAGTGGCGCATTTACGTTGTAGATGTCTATGGACCCCAGTAACCACTTAACACCGGGGGGGCTGTGAGCTGGTCCTCACATCTAAGCAATATAAAAATAAATAAATAAACCCTCAAAAATCGGTGTTCGTGTGGACAGCTCCTTGACTCTGGCATTGCTGAGATCCACAAGCAAGATTCACTGCTTCAGGTGAGACGTACGCATACGTATATTTACAAAGGCAACAAAAAAAATCTTGTTGTGCAAATTTTATTCCTCACCCGAAATTTGTAATCATCTGTTTGGCTGATGAATGTACTGTAGGTTGTTGCCCTCAAAACAACCCAAGTTATCAGGTAAACAGTGAGACTCGACATCACAGAAGCCATATACCTGAAAGAAAAATTCGATCGTTTCACTTAATCCGGTAAGGTACTTAAAAAAAAACATGATATCATGTGATCCCGAATATTATACAAAATGCTAAAGATAACAACAGTCATTATTGTGACGTTACTGCTTAAGTTAATGCCCGACAGATAGATCTATTTAATAATGGCAGTTTTGAAAGAATTTAAATCATTTTCATTACTATTTATACGTTAATATTAAAAAATAATAACTAAAAAATATTTCTAAAAGCATAAAAAAATAAAAAAAACGTTTTCCTAATAGAAATTTAGCATTCGAACTTATCCCTGCAGTTGGAACCACTGGGTTCACCCAGAGATCATTTTTACAACATAGGTACCTTCCAAATCTGGAATGACCCCACGGTATCTCTACTATATCCTTTTTCAAACGGGGCTTAAAAACATTCCTTTCAAATAGGTACCGGCTTGTTTCTGCCCCTAATATGGTGATGGTGACTACTTAAAATACATATTTTTTTCTTATTTTTTTCCAACCTAGGATGATGGTCTAGAGAGACCATATCAGTGTAACCTTAATTAATAGGTGAGCTCACGGAACTCAAACCTGACGATGTTGCTAACACGAAACCTGGCTAGAGCCGTGCTTCGCAGAATCTACTACCGGATCGGAAACGCACTGAGAAGATTCGGCAAGAAACTCAGTGGGCTGTGTCTGTAGGTTAATTTACTCGCCGAGTCGTTCGTCACAAGCGACGGGTTCGACGAGAACGATGACCGGCTAAAATAATGTATATTAATTCGTGCACGGCACTAAAATTAATCAAAGTTGAAAACGAGATGAAATCAAAGCATTTACCTAATAGAAGTCAATTCGGCACGAACTTCAAGGTTGTCGGTGATTGACGGAATCATAGCCAGATGTGAGATTTGTACCACGGCCCAACCAATTTGGAAAAATATAATAAGGACCGCATAATATAGTGGCATCCACCAGTACAAATACTGTGTGTTTTCATTAAACCAGCAACCCCAACATCTAATGAACAGCAACGGGAATGTCGCTGTTACTAAAATGCATCCTGGAAACGTAATTAAAATAAAAAAATTGCGAGAAATTTGTAGTCTAGTCACAATAAAATAATTATATTACTAACGTTTTCTTTTTTATAAGAACTGAATTTAAAAGTAATAAACATACAAGTAATATATATTTAATAGTAATATACATATAACCCAACATCTTCATGTTGGGTTTTAACAGGCTCTAGCTATTCAGTAATTTGAATACACCAAATCTAAATACATAAATTACATGTATTATTTTGACAAGCATAGCCTAAAAATATTTTAACACCCCTGATAAAAAGCAATTTCACCATGAACTAGATTGATAGCAAAAACCATAGTAAATATTGTGTTTAATATACTTTTGCAGGCGACTAATATCCAAGTTAACTTAGATCTGTGTTATGAAGCACTAGGTGTTCACTGCTCGAAAGCAAATTCGTTTCAGAACGTTTCAAGTTCGTTTGAAAACATTCTTACAAAAGTTTGAAATCCGCGTACCATACTTTTTAGTTTAAAAAGTAACGTAAGGCAAATTAGGCTATGCCCACGTTTGATTTGTTTTATTTCATTTTACTTATAAAATGAAGTTGCTTTGTGCTGTCATGATAATCGCCTTATAGTTGCCGCCGCTGACTGCTCCCCGACTTCTGCTCACGCAGGAGCCAGCCGGTCACGCCCTAGACACGTCCTTACGGATCCATCAGAGTCTATAACTCTTGAATTAGACGCCTTGACAAATAAAGTAATATCTCACATTCACTTAAAACTTCTCAATCTTTCTCGAATGTCAGAGAACCACCGAATCATAAAGGCGATTAAGACTAAAAGGTCTCTTTATTAGAAAGTACTGTCTACCTGAACAATTGTTTCTTCAAATCTTTAGTTAAAGAGACACGCACACAGATCTAAATAGTAACTGCTATTTTGGGTTTTTTGTTTCAATTAAATAATTTATCTTATTCACTGATATCTTCAAACACGTTCAAAAGAAAGAAAGCGCCGTAGAATTAGGATACATACGCCACATTTATTATTACTTAAGTCAGATTCTTGGCGCAGTGAAAATAATATAGTATATTAGAGGCACACGTATTTCAAGAATTGTTAACGATAGTAGTAGAGTCATGTTTGTCTAAGACATGGGGGTACGGCTGAGGCCTCTAGATCTACTTACTTTATCTATCAGCCGGTAGTAGGAGTATTCTCAGCTTCTCAGGCACCACAACTTTGACACTACTGTACGCCTTAACATGTGTTTTTTTTTCTACCTATCCTGATAGCCTTGAGTTGCTATTTCAGCTTCACCCTAGCGTGTGTAGGTGAGCTCACGGGGCTCAAACCGGAGTGTTGCTAACACGGACCCTAGCAAGATACGGGATCGGAAACGCGACCCACTGAGAAGATCCGGCGAGAAACTCAGTGGGCTGTGTCTATGGGTTAATTCGATCGTCGAGCCCTTCGTCGCAAGCGACGGGTTCGACGAGGACTGTGACCAGAGGTTAACATGTGGTCTATCTCTCTATGTTGTTGTAATAATAGCTACCTTTTGCAGTTAGCATCTCTTCGTTACTGATGATCAGTCGTTAGGTTGGAATATTGAGGCTTATTATTCGAGATATGGAATAATGACCCCTAACCCTAACTTTATAACTTGAACCTACCCTACCCTACCCTACCCTATTCTACTCGTACACTACTATCCATGATAATTATGAAAAAAAAAACATTTTTTTCCATTACATAAAAGGTAGTTCGTAACATACATAGTGGGATCCCTATTGTAGGTACTTGATTTTACGTTTCTAGGTACTTACCAGTCAAATGCCATGCCTTCTTAGTTCCGTATTTATCAGCTAAAACTCCCACAACAGGGGTTGCAAGTGCATCTACAACTTGTCCTGAAACAAAATGCGGTGTGGGTTACAAACTTAAAGTAGCTTCGACCTCCTACCATAATGTAGATGGCGGAATGGACTCCCGTAACTTGCCAGCTCGTTCGCCCATCAACGCATTAAAAAACAACAAAATGTTCTACTTAAAGTAATGATGCGAAATATATTCGTCCATTGTCGGTGTGTTTCACGAATTGGCACTTTTTTATTTATTTATTTGAAATCGAATGCGCCGAGCTTTTACAACATTTTGCTATTATATATACATGATATGCATGCATGCTAGTAATATTATAAATGTGAAAGTTTGTAACAATGTATGGATGTCTGTTTGTTACTCTTTCACGCAAAAAGTACTTCATGGATTTTTATGAAACTTTACAATAATATAGCATATGATGTGTAATCAGAATAAGCCATAGGCTATAATTAATAAAGATACACCTTCAATTACGTAAGAAAGTATAACGATAAGTATCAAGTAGGTAGGAAAAATAATCTGCGTGCTATTCAGGCGTGCGCTGTAAATACCGTTCGATTTAGACACATTTGGTAGTCACTAATTGATCCTCATATGAAAATAAATATTTTTATCGCATCTGGTATTTAAAGTAAATAATCTTTATCTTTTACACTAGGTACATTATTTGGAGATATATTTCAATAGCAATGACTATAAGCAACTGAGTGCACGATATTGTGAAAGATGAAAAGAAAAAAATCAATAAGATCAATAATAAATTATAGCTTCCATAGCGAGGCGAGGACGAGTCGCTAGTATATACCTAAATAATAATAAAACAGGATTCTTAGAACTATTCTTATTCTAATACATAATCAATGGTATATTTGTTATAATAAAAAGTCTTCTTGGTAATCCAAGATTCGAAGACTAGGTCTTGAGGTGGCCCTCCACAAGTCCGAGGCCGTATGCTTTCACCCCGTTCGGAAGGGACCCCCTCCAGGAGCGACGCTCATAGTCGGTGGAGTATCGATCGCTGTCCAGCCGAAGCTCAAATATTTGGGTATCGTGCTGGACAGTCGATGGCGCTTCGACCACCATTTCGGTGAGTTGATCCCAAGCCTGCTGGGCATGGCAGGTGCGTTAGCCCGTCTTCTGCCCAACGTCGGTGGTGGTAGCGTCGGTGTTCGGCGTCTGTACCTGGGGTTCGTGCGCAGTATGGCCTTATATGGCGCTCCCGTGTGGTCGCCCGTACTCTCCGCGCGCAATGCGGCGTTGCTGCTCCGAGCTTAGCGGGCGCTCGCGGTGAGGGTCATCTCCGGAGGAGGATCTCCCGAGAGGTCGTCTGCGCCCTCGCTGGTTCCCTTCCTTGGGATCTCGAGGCCGAGGTATTGGCTACGGTACACCGGCGCAGGACACAGTCCCTAAGTCGGGGACGGACACCAGGCCTGTCGACTGTCGGTCGGTGGAGGCGTACTGCGCGTCATTTGGCATACGCTAAGTGAAGGGAGCGGTTGCTGGAGGAACTTGGCCGAACCTCAGTCACCCGCCGGCGCACCCTCAAGGCCCTGGTGGCCGTGCTGGAGGCATGGTCAGATCGGCGACACGGCGTGCTCTCCTTTCGCCTTACGCAGGTCCTCTCGGGGCATGGCTGCTTCGGGAGGTACTTGTGGAAGGTCTGCAGGAGAGAGCCACATCAGGGTTGTCACCAGTGCGGGCATCCGGACGAAGACGGTCAGCACGCACTCGAAGCGTGCTGGGGAAGGACCTCTCCTTGCGGGCTGTCATCGCCCGCATGCTAGAGGACCAGAATTCGTGGGAAGCCAAGGCCAGATTTTGCGACCTGGTCATGGCGTTCCGCGAGGCTGAGCGCGAAAGGGAGTGAGATCCCTCTTCGGCTCCTCAGCGAAGAAGGCGGGGTGGGCGACGCGGGCACGATGCTTCCGTTAATCTCCCGTAGGGGCTGTTGGGTAACAGGTGCGAGGGCGCCCGGTGCTCTGCTGTCGGTACCGTGGTGAGGCGGCGCAAGGTGGCTCCTGTGCGCCGCTCACGGTGTGCCTCCCGAGACGACGTCCTGCGGGATCTTCCTGGGGATGGCATCCCGTCCTATTTTCAGGACGGGTACCGGCGACGGCGAACCTTCAGCGCGCACTGTGTGGTACCGTAGGTTTCCTGGAGTCGGAGTGGTGGAGCTCGATGGGGTTTAGTCGGTAGTCGCTTTTGCGGGGCGGGTCCTGCGCGGTTGACGCCGCGCAGTGCCTCGCGCGCATTTCTTAAGGCTCAATCTCCTGGTAGGATTGGAAGAAGAGGAGGACTTTGGTCTTCCTCTTCTCCCTCTTCTTCTGTTGAGGCGCCGGAGTCCGTCATAACACGGTCTGTTACCCTCTCGACCGGGTATCCGTAAACGGATTCCCCAACGTCAGAAAAAAATGGTAATAAAGAAAAGTGTATATGGTGAGTGGGAATGTGTTTTTTGACGTGAATCTAATTATCTGAAACACTAAATTACATTGTACAGCATACATCAATTAAACTATTGATAAACTATGTAGAAATTGGGTTTGCACGCTTTGTACAATCAATCTTTAAATTTTCGCATAATATATTTTTGTGGGCCACCAGATAACACGTATTCATTTTTCGCTTTTGTTTAAAACTAAAAATAATAATTATTCATGTTTTTAATTTAATTTGGTATGTGTGTATGTTGTTTGTATGTACTGCATTTCGAGCTGTGCTAAATTTGTAACAATTGAATAAATAAATTTACTTGAAAATTACCTCACATTATGTTGGTAGCATTTGTTTATTAAAAAAAACCGCGAATTTATCATTATTAAACCTTCAGCACCCGTTATTGTTGCGAAATATAAAATTTACAAATGTTAAGCTTACATTTTCTTTTTCTTAAAATGTTTCAATATCCTATAGTTTTTGCGTGTGTTTACTTTGCTTACGCTTATCTCACAGCCCACTCAGTGTTAACTGGTAGGTAATCGATGCTTATAGATGTCACAACGTCAATGCTGTCACCGACCTTGAGATATGAGTTTGAAGCCTCAATTCTATTATATAACGGCTGCTCCACCTTTTCAGCCGTCACTCATGTCTGTTAAGATTGTATGTTAGTTTGTGTTCTATGTCGTTTATGCTTCGTTTATCCGACTAAGTTGAAGAAACTATTTACAGTTGTAGTAGGAATTTTTTTTAGAAATTTACTGGTGGTAGGTCCTCTTGTGAGACTGCGCGGGTGGGTACCACCACCCCGCCTATTTCTGCCGTGAAGCAGTAATGCGTTTCGGTTTGAAAGGTGGGGCAGCCGCTGTAACCATACGTGAGACCTTAGAACTTATATCTGAAAGTGGGTGGCGCATTTACGTTGCGGATATCTATGGGCTCCAGTAACCACTTAACACCAGGTGGGCTGTGAGCTCGTCCAACCATATAAGCAATAAAAAAAAAAAATTTTTTTAGGTATGGTTTCTGGCATAATTTCAAATGATACACACAATCGGAACAATGTGTGTATTTGATTTATAATTTATTTAGCGTTTGTCACAGCGAAGCGTGGGCGGGATTCACTAATACTACACACAGAACATAAATAGACGTATTTAGATTGCAGTTACACATTTGCTAAATGTACATTGTCAATGATAATGTATTACATCGTTGTAAAGGTTATCATAGCCTCGACCATTTTATGTAAAATATCGTATCGTAAAAAATGATTGTTGGTTAATTTCCAGTTCGACACGATCTTTTTTATCAGTTTAAAACACGTGAGTAATCGTATTTAATAAGCGTTTTACTCATTACACTAGTTTGCGATAATACAATGATTTACGGAATAAATTCCAAGATTTTTGTTATATTGCATAGATTTGATTACGAATAATCTATATATTAATACGTGAAGCAAAAACTTTGTAGCCCTTTTTACGAAAATTGCGCCGACGGAGGAGTATGAAATTTCCCAAACTTATAGAGAATATAGAGAGGAAGTGTAGAATGCTATTTTCTTTTTATAATTATGCCCAAAAATACATTAAATCAATAAAGAAAAAATGACACACACTACCATGTATTTTACACACACACGCATATATACTCTTCGTTTATTGTCAAACTTTTGTTATTGTTTAAAATCTGTGATCAAATAGAGAATAGATTAATATTGTTTGTCTTTAATATTATTTGTCTATAATGTAGTCTTAGCGAAATCTGTGATTATAGGCAGTAAAATAATAGTCTTTGACAATAGAACCATAATAATGTTCAAACTTATAATTTTAATTAGTTATAGTCGAATTTCGACTACCGGGGGACTACTAACTAGTAATAAATAGATGGGTGTGAAATTTGAAAGATAAAGTAAGATTTAATTATTTTTTTGGGAGCACTTGCCCTACCTGACATAGATTGGATTGGATACTGTAACGTGAATGGTGACGCCTACAGGATTTATGGGTATTCCTAAAACTTAAAAAAAAAACCAAAAAAAAAACAATAAAAGTATAATAGCTACAGAGTTTATGTTTAAGTAATTTTTTTCTGAAAAATAATTAACTTTACCTAGAAGCAGCATAGCTCCAGCTACGACAGCCCTCATGTCCAGGACTGCTTGAAAGAAAAGCAGCATGTATGAGAACCACATCGCAGCGCAGAGGTCGTTGTAAACATGCCCTAGTCCGTAAAGCACGTTCTGACTGACACGCCACCATCTTCTCTTGTACGATACACTGGAAGCAAATTATCGATTAAACTAGTCGAATTAATGACAGTATTGAAGGCTATTAATTTAATTTAATTTTAATTTATTAAATTAACGACAGTATTGCGAAAAGTCATGTAATAAATATACATACAATTATCGATATCAAAATATCGGATATATGTTTTACAGATTCGCGAGGGTTCGCGATAATTTATTTTCTTCTTCTGAGGTCTCGATGAGATAAACGAAGGTTTCTGTCGATAAGCTCCCAGTTTATTCGATGTTAAGTTGTTACCGGAGCCCATTGATGCGACAATATGAATCTCGATTCGTCCATGAGGACAAAGCTTCATAAGTAATGTCAATAAAATTAATATTTGTTATTTTAAAAAGTGACTTAAATGTAAATATGCATTTATGATGACTGAGGAATTAGTTCGCTTCGTATTCGACCCTTCAAGTTCGACGAGAACTTTCATCACATTTCAAAATAACAAATAATCATTTTATTGGCATTGCTTATGAAACTTCAACCTCATGTCCAAATACGAATGGAGATTCATATTGTCGGATCAATGGGCAACAACTTAGCTACGAATGGGCTGAGAGTTTGCCGGCTTAACCGACTCAGTTTCCCGCTGGAGAAGTGGGTCGCGATTCCGATGCGGTAATAGATTCAGCGAAGCACTGCTCTTGGTAGGGCAGTTGTTAGCAAATTCTTTCAGGCTGAGCCCCATGAGCCCGCCCACCTGTCACGGTAAAGCCAGCTATTCGAAGCTACGCGCAGATAGGTACACAAAGAAAAGAAAAAGAGGAAGTTAAGCTTGTACATTTTACTTGTGCTTTAAATTTTAATGTAAATTACGCAATGTATAACCGAACATGTAATTGATTTTCGAAATTATAAATATAATATAACAAAAATGGTGCTATACTGATTCTATAGCTTAGTCACATCACATTTATGCTTTTATTTAGGATAAATATTTAACATATGCGTTTGCAAAAATTACGAGTGCTTCAGGCACATTCAGGGCGGGTGAGGAATACTTTGATATACTTTGTGTAACATGCAAAATCTAAAACAGACTAAGATCGACTCACGGCTCTCAGTCTTAATCTCGACCGACGGACGCTACGCATTGCTTGTTGATTGTTACCTGTTGTACAGAGTAAACTCTGTTTTTCTTTCCAATTCTTAGATAGTGAACCAACATGTCGAAACAATGGTAAATTCACGTGTACTTGAATGCACTTGTAAATACCTACTTTGATAAAAAAATTAAGCTGGACATGATTTGACATGACTAGTTTCTAAAAGGTGAACCTTTTGAACACAAACACATAAGACATATTTACAAAGATTATAATGATCGATCGTCTTTTAGCAGGCTTCTGTTCAATTAACTCGGTTATCTTAAATTGGATAAATAGGAAACAGCATAGCTTGCAGTTGATTAGATAATCGAAACTCATCAGAAAACATTACGGAAATTACCTCGAATCAACTTCATTATCTACGACGATTTCTTCTTGAATATCACAGGTTGTTCCATTAACATCCGTCGCTCCATACTTTCCACTCATTTTCTATTTACATACACACTCGTCGATCAAAATTAAAAGGAGGTAAAAAAAATTTATTCTTGGTTAAAACCACTTGCGTCGCGCGTGGAGCTCTACTGTGTATTTTTTAAATACATTATTAACTTTACATTTGTGTCAACAAACACGTATTATTTTCATGAATACAAGTTGTAATAGAAACGCAACAATGAACGAAGGCGGCGCGTGTGCCAAGTACGGAGATCTTTACATGTATGAGTACCAATGAACTCTATCCCGCCGGTCACCTCAAAATTGGATGACAATTTGCTTGTTACATTATAACTTCAATTCTAAAAGGATAATCGTCTCAATCTCTTTGTTATTAGTGCTTCTTTTGACATCAGATGTGTATACTTCAATTTAATAAGGAGATTCTGAATTCAAACTACCTACTTCTTTTTCATGCTCATGATCATGAATTCGTTTGCCATTTCCTCTAAAGTGATTCTGGTGTTGCTTAATTAATCTTCTTTTTTATAAGAAGAGTTTCTTTAAGGTATGTTTTTAAACATGTAATATAATATTTATTGTATTAGCTAAAAACGTCTAATTCATCATCAAATTGTATTATTGTCATATACGTATAAAAACGTCTGCACAAAAGTTTCTTTCATTCATAAAAAATATGTTTATTTTTAAAGTTTACTCGTAAGAATAAAATAAATTATAACATGATACATGAACAACAACAACTAAGAATCTTGGAATATATGTATGTGTATGTAAATAATTTAAATAATTAGTCTAAATTTTTGTATAATATATAGATTTCATAGTTGTTATTCGATGCCTTTTCAATGGAATTATTGTTAAAATGTTATAAGCTAAGTGTTGGGATATAAAATTATTTATGATGTCTAAGTACAAACTTGCTCCGCGGCTTCACCTTCATTAAATTTGTAATTCAGAAATAATGAAACCAGTTAAATTTTTTCATGACAATGAGATCGATTTGTAGATTCAGTGCTTCGTAAAATCTCGAAACCAGAAAATAACCACTAAAACTAGAAACCAAGCTGTCGCAGTTGTTTACGATGCCGCCTAGTCATGTCGTTTATGATGGAAAAAGTATCATTACCATTAATCTAGGTTATAAACTACCTTAGATCAAAACATTATCCAAAGCCGCTTAGCCATTTTTGCGTGATTGAGTAAAAACAACGGTCACATTTGTAATTTTAGTAAAATAGAATACGTAAAATACATAGGTTTACAATACATACAATTTCTTCCGTTTTGTAGGAACATTTAGTAAAATAAAACCCGTAAATTTAATAAATATATCTAATTACTGTTGATCAAGTGACTCGATCGGTACCATCGTCTTGTCTTGATTTGAACGAATAGTAATTATGGTACTGCAATGACAATCCGACCTTATCTCTGAATATTTTATGTTCATTGGCTTCAGCAGGCTCTTAACATAAAATGGGCAGTGATCTCGCCTGCTCAATTGAGTCAATAATAGTTCATTTCCTTCTCAAAGCTATTTTAATTTTTTTACTAACATCACTGTTCTTCGAAGTTATTGGTTAAGTACAAAGTCCGTGATACCCAGATACGTTATAGATGGATGAATTGACTTAGTGGCTTCCGTGGATATTAGGTTACATACTAACCCGCCGCTTGTGCACGCTTCATTGATTTTGACTGGTCGAGTAGTGACCCTAATATATAGACGAACGTACATACATTCACACTACATACACATAATAATGTGCTTGATATATAATAATAGCATTATTTATAAATAAAAAAGTTGTATTTATTCATATTTCTAGAAAACGTTCGAAGTTTAATTTCAGAGTTAATATTCTCATGTAAACTTTTCGACTGGAAATATTTTTCGCTCCCAGACGAATAAGACGTTTTTAGTAATTTAAAATGTATATTTTGAATTTTATATATCTAAATTAACATGCTACCTTATAGCAGCTACGTTCGATTGTCCCTCTTCTTCAAGTTTCAGCATACTCGTATATATCATAGAGCCTAAATCTCTAACGAAAGTTTTTGGAATTTCATTGAAGTTTTTTGCATATATAGGTAATACACATAGATTAGTTATAGTTAAGCAACTCAAGCACTCAACAAAAATATTTACGGGCGTCGGCCACTAGATGGCTTCGCTTCGATTAATTTTTAAATGCCTTAACTTTAACAACATATAAGTTTAGGGGCATCCGCTACAAGATGTCGCTAGTTTCCATACAAAAAATATTTGTCTTAAAGTGTCGCAGTTTCAGGGCCCTGGTTTTTTGGCATAGTATCACTAATTTACGATTGCTAGCACACCTAAAACACACTCTCACCAAAGGGCGACCCTGAGCTTCACTAGCATCGAAAAACTAACGCACAAAGGAAGAAAACGGCGTTTTAGGTTTTAAAAAGTCGATCCACCGGATCCTCTCTTGGTGCTTTTAGGCTCTTCAAGCACCGGTCACCGTCCTCGTCGAACCCGTCGACTTCGACGAAGAATTCGACGAGCGAACTAGCCCATAGACACAACCCACTGAGTTTCTCACCGGATCTCCTCACTGGGTCCGATCCGGTAGTAGATTCAGTGAAGCACTGCTCTTGTTAGGGCTAGTGTTACCAATTAGACGACGAATAATAGGTAGCGAAATAAAATCTGGGCCAAAGGTTGGGGGTTGGATTCACGCATCGGGCAAAACATTCTTACGATGAACAAGTTTGTTTGCTCTTTGTCTGGGTTTTTAATGATAATAAGTATTTATTTAAATATATATATAGTGAGTGGTTACTGGGACCCATAGACGTCAGCAATGCAAAGGGCAGATCCAAGCCACTGCCTACCGCTAAGTACAAAAATAATAATAATAATAATAGATATGGAAACGTGACTCTCCCTCCGACCTTGTGCATATCAAGTCGAAGCAACAAGACTCATTTGAATTATTGATAACACCTATCCTAATTAAAGCTACTTTTATAATTTATATATTTTATAGTATTCATGATCACGGACGACTGAGTCATAATAATAATAATTTAAATTATGTCTAAGACTTGCCTCGCTGTAGAATTAGGCAATATGGTGATAATGACCATTGCCGACTCATAATATACTAAACTTCACCATTAGCAATAATAACCTTAATTTATTAATGTGATTTTAATTATACAATGTGATTAATGGCCATTACGAAGAATTTCTTTAGAAAATGCTAAAATTCTAACGTGAAACATAAATCTACGTGACTGTTCGATAATACTAACCATATAGAGCATAAAATCCTTTAATTTATGGGTTTTCTTAGGCTACACTCGTTCAAAAAGATAACGCTTGAAACGCGATAAAAAACAAAACCACACAAGGTCGACGTAATCACGACGCTTAGCCTTGAAAACTGAAAAGATTTACCATACTCTGAATATCTTAATACTTTTTCTCAACCGATAAATCGGGAGACAATAAGTTTTTGTACTCTTAACATTGTGTTCTTACGTAGATAAAAGTTGGAACTAATTCCTGTAAAATATTACAGCAATCACTTTCGTAGTTCAGCTCGTTTTATTAGCTTTAAGAGAGAGAAAGAGAGAGCGAGAGAGAGAGAGAGAGAGACTATTCTTTATTGTACACCAACAAAAAAAAAACAATGCGAAACATTAAATACAAAAAAAAAATACAATTGGCGGGCAGAATTGATGGGCAGTTCAGTACAGAGTGAATCGAGTGGACGACGTTGAAACATCTGGACACACATATCGATTATTTTACCTTTCGAATTACGCTTTACTGCTTTTAGAAAGGTTATTGAAGAATATTTTTTTTAAAATTCGTCATTTGATTTGACCAAATGTTTTTTCTTTAGATGACGTGAACTTACACATTATTTCTCTTTGTCGTAGCGTTGCAATACCAAGGCGTAAATATCACTGCATCCATCCGAGAGTATTGGGATTCTTGCGGTTGACATTTCGAGTTTTATTCAATATCAGGGTGATTTAGGGAAAAGGTCAGATTGGCTTTTTAAATGCTTGGAATCCTCAACAAAGCCAAGGCAATACACGCCTATACTTGTACTAAGACATATACTTTGTGCCCACAGAACAAACATTACACGGAGTGCAACTCCCATCACACTCATCATTTTTTTTTATTTTTTTTTTATTGCCCATGTAGGCAGATGAGCATACGGCCCACCTGGTGGTGAGTGGTAACCGTCGCCCATGGACTTCAGCAATGCCAGGGGCAGAGCCAAGCCGCTGCCTACCGCTTAATACTCTCCACAAGCCTCGTTTGAAGAAGGACATGTCATAGCGCTCGGGAAACACCATGGAGGGGAGCTCATTCCATAGCCGGATGGTACGTGGCAAAAAAGATCTCTGGAAACGCACTGTGGATGACCGCAGTGGCTCCAGGTAGTATGGATGAACTCTACTCCGGTGGCGGGTGGTGCGATGGTAAAAACGAGATGCCGGTATCATCTCGAACAATTCCTCAGAGCACTCCCCATAGAACATACGGTACAAAATACAGAGTCCTAAAAGAGAAATACTGAGTTCAAAATGGTGTTCTAGCACCTCCATATGGTGCTTTTAGGTATCACAAACACCGGTTACCGTCCTCGTCGAACCCGTCGCTTGCGACGAAGGGCTCGACGAGCGAATTAACCCATAGACACAGCCCACTGAGTTTCTCCCCGGATCTTCTCAGTGCGTCGCGTTTTCGATCCGGTGGTAGATTCTGCGCAGCATTGCTCTTGCTAGGGCCAGTGTTATCAACACTTCCGGTCTGAGCCCCGTGAGCTAACTTACATGTTAGGGTGAAGCTGAAATAGCCTCTCAAGGCTATCAGCGTAGGTAAGAAAGAAAAAAAATACTCAACTTTTCATTATGGGCGTTCTCTGAATATTATACGAGTACCTACTAGCGTACTGCGATACAGAGTCGGATACCGCCGCTAATTATGCGGAGTACTAATTGTATCTCTACGGCTAGAAACTTCAAACTAGTTAGCATGTTTGCTTTGTCGTATAAATAGGCGCGACGCCGGCGGAGCAAAATCTCCAGAGGCTCTAGGGGGTTACAAATTAGGAAAATATGTGATAAAGCTGGTATTACGACAGTAGATAAGTAGTAGTAGCTTCAGAAGACCTTGGCCACATGACTCTGCCTCTAGACAGTACTATTGCATTCTTCTAGTATTAACTCTTGTAGGAAGTACACTATTGTATTCTCGTAAAATATATAACTTTGATATTATTACTATTTACCATATAACTTAGCGTTGGATTGTGTCAATCTCATAGAATAGTAGCAAGTAGAATGTAATATTACCGATGAACCTCGTTCTGTCTTATTATTCATAGATTATCATCGCTAAGATCCTGTAAACTCATATTACGTCATTTGATCACATATTGCGTAGAACAAGATTAAATATCCTTATAAAATTTATGATAATACATTAGATTATTATCATATAATGCTGCAACAGAAGTGTATCTGTACATCAAGTGTCTAACACTCTGACTCTACACTCACACTACACAAGACTCTAACGCTCTGAATTTAAATATAGTAATATGTTTTTTTTTCGTTTAAATGTTTAATTTAGACGTACGCGTATAGAAATTGGTAGTAAAACTATATATGTATGTGTAGTTTAAAAATAAAAAAACAAGCGTAAATAGCAAACCGAACTAACATTTAATTTCATATTCACTTCGTCCTGTTGATGCGTATCAGGATATTAGAGCGAAGTTATAAAATTATTGTGTTATCACCGGTCCTAGTTGTTTTATATCTGCATGAGGCTTTGTACCAATAAACGTAAATAGTTTCATCAAAATCATTTCAATAACTTTTCGAACAACACAAAAATACAAATAAAAACGGAGGTTTAGAGACATACCTAAAGAGTAGGTACCTAAACAACAGTTTATTGTCGTGTTCCTTTATTTGCCAATATACCAATTTCTTCGATTTGCATATTTTAAATTTTAATGTTAACTAGAGGTCCCGCAGTAGTCGGCATTCGACTATAATTAATTGGAATTGTAATTTGTACACTATTATGATTGTATTTTATACTTCTACAATCACAAATTTAGCCAAGACTACACTATATAAAATATTAACAAAGACAAACCATAATATGGTTTGTCTTTGTTAATATTTATTATTCTATTCTCAATTTGACAACAGACGTCAAGAACAAAAATTTGACAATAAATAGTATGCATGCGTGTGTGCGTCAAATGCATGGTATGTAGTGTGTGTAATGTTTTCTTTATTGATTTAATGTATCTTTTATGCATTATTTCAAAAAAATATTAGCATTGTGCACTTCTTCTCTATATTCTCTATAAGTGTGGAAAATTTCATACTTCTCCGTCCGCGCAATTTTCGTAAAAAGGGATACAAAGTTTTTGCTTCACGTATTAATATATAGATAATAAAAATGAACTGTATTTGTGATTTAAAATAGAATTGATTAAAAACGATAAACGCGAGTAAAACCATGGTAGTTATCTAGTAGCTTTGTTTGAGCGCCAAAATTATTATCAATGCATTTTTTATTACATTTCCGACCAAGGCCAAGGAGTCGTTGACCCATCGATACTGATTGCCATTTGAATACTACCATCGCACCGTGAAAACATGATTTCAATAATTCGAATATATATAAAGTTCAAAATAATTCGTTACTATTTAAATTTCTTGCAAAGTGACGCGTTAATCGATGTAAACGTTCTCACTCCTTACTTTATTTTATAATAATATTAATTTTTAGTGCAATTATCTCTGTTACGATGTAAATTTGATACGGCCGAAGCTGAAAACTTCACAGATATTTTGTCGGTAATAATGTGAAACCGGTGTTTAAATACACATACATACATTAAAAAAGCGTTATGCCAAAATATCCAAGAAACTAAAAATATCTAAAAACTCACCAAAGTTTACGAAATTAATTCCGTATTCATCACTATATCCGTGTTAAATCACATCAAAATTACAACAAAGCTCGTACTAAAGAAAATAAGGTATTTAAAAAACAATATGCTAAAAATAACATTAATGAGTCGCACCAAAAACACAAGTATTATAAACAATTAATTAAGGCGGGTTGTTTGGCATAAAGCTACTGAGACGTTGGGCTCAAAAAAAAATCCCATTATTATAGAGAATTAATATTAACCATGAGAACTTACTCGTATATTAACGCACTTTTATCATGATTCCAAGAATTACTTAAGCTTAAAATGTCCAGAGATCCCATATTATAAGCATGAGATGCTCATCTAAGAACAGCCGAAACTAAAATGGCAAGATTTATTAAAACAAGTAATACGACTCTCGTTTTCTATGATGCCCAAATTTAATAATTGTCAAGTTCTTAGGAACAACCGGCCTTAGCTATTCGAGAACTGGTTTCCGAATGAAAATCTCTTACCGTAAAAAACATCCAAATACCTGGTCATTTCACATTAGTGTCCATAGTACCAGTTTGTCGATTTGTCATTAATTGGTTCAATTATTATGCTTCATTGTTACATAAGTTATGATGTCCAATCGATAGACATCGATAGTGAGTCTATAGGCAGTAAGAATATCGATAACTTTTCTACTACCAATAAATGGGCGATTTAATATGTACATTCCCGATCCTGCGGACAGAAAGGAAAGCAGTCGATGTCGCCCAAAACACGTCATCTCGGATCCTCCCGATCCACTAACGGTGCTTCTAGATATTTCAAGCACCGGTCACCGTTCTCGTCGAACCCGTCGCTTGCGACGAAGGGCTCGACGTGTAAATTAACTCTCAGACACAGCCCACTGAGTTTCTCGCCGGATCTTCTCAGTGGGTCGCGTTTCCGATCCGGTGGTAGATTCTGCGAAGCACGGCTCTTGCTAGGGTTCGTGTTAGCAACGTCATCAGGTTTGAGCCCCGTGAGCTCACCTACTAGCCACGGTTACGCTGAAATAGCCTCTCAAGGCTATCAGCTTAGGTAGGAAAAAATATATAATAAAATTAATATGTACCTACCAATGCCACCTTAACGCGGACAAGTACTTTATGTTTAAGGTTTAGACTTTTAAAATACTTTTCAAAATAAAATAGCTTTGTAGTATGGCAATATGGCAGTCTAGATGTTGGTTGATTTATAATACCCTACTCTTGTGAGTGAAAATTCACTTAGAATTAGAGACAGGAATATTAATAAATAGTTCAATTCCCGAGAATTTGCACCTGAAGTAGATGTCATCAGACGGGAGAATGAGAAAAGGCTGGTGCTGCGTCCTTTTTGGACAAGAGTAGCTGCTGATAGAAAGAAGGAAGTAGGAGGAAAGAAGCAGAAAGCTTAGGCCGCTAGGCACACTAAGTTAGGGGACCTTGTACTAACTGTCAATTATTATTTATGTAACTTAAAGCTGTCATTCGAACTTAAAAGCTATTATATCTATATATATATATAAAAATGAAAACCGTTTTCCGTTGTCACGACATAACATGAAAACGGCTTGACCGATTTGGCTAATTTTGGTCTTGAATTATTTGTTGAAGTCCAGAGAAGGTTTAAAAGGTTAGATAAATATAAAAATATTCGGAATTAAATAAAAATAACAATTTTGTTTTTCCTTTGATGTGTCCCCCGTCGGACGGATTCCTTTTGTTTGTTTTAAGTTTATCTTAAACAAAAGTTTAGGTCTTTTATTTATCGATTGAGGCACTACGAAGTCTGCCGGGTCAGCTAGTTGTTTATAAAGGTAGTATTTTATATGGTTAAAGTATATTATTGAAGATACAGAATATAACCTATTCGATTGCCCCATCCTGTAGTACATATTTTAGATAGTTGTTCGTCATGATAATAATAATTACAATAATTATTATAGTAATTATTATTATTATATTTAAAGCATGCTCACGAATTATTTTCAGCATAAATGTTTAGTATCATAATATTAAAATATACATATATGAAAACCGCAAAAACTAAAATTTGCGTAATTACTGGTGGTAGGGCGTTTTATGACCCTGTAAAGTCCCACCCCCTTGCCTATTTCTGCCGCGAAGCTGTAATGAGTTTTAATTTGAAGGTTGAGGAAGCCGTTGTACAATAAAACTGTATAAAAATAGAGCTCGTATCTCAAGATGGGTGGCGGCATTTACGTTGTCGATATCTATGTATTCCAGTAACCACACAACACCAGGTCTAATCAATTAAAAAAAAATACGTAAGTTTTGTAACATTTAATTTCGTAGATTTGTATTTTATTAAATGTATTTTTTCCATTAAAATACTACTCAGAACCCATCACTGCGTATTGTTCAAGGCGCACCCGATTTTGAAATAAATTCCGTACTATGGACTCGTTATGTACTTAAATTATTCATGATTTAATCGTTATAACCTACCTATACCTTGGAACTATATTTAAAGTACAGGTTTTTCAACTAATTTTAATAAAAAACTACGGCAGGCGAATTCTTAATGCTTAGGAATTGAAGATCGAGATATTATTATCGACGTTAATCTAATAAGTACCTATATAGTGTATTTGTGTGTGTTCGTCTGTACGCTCTCTACACCAACGACATTCCCACGCTCGAGGGCAACCACCAAGCATGGGAAGCCGACGTGAAGTTGGCGCTGTTTGCCGACGACAGCGCCTACTTCGCGTCATCCAACGTCCCCTCTGCGGCCATTTCGAGAAGCTCTTGGACTTACTGCCCCAGTGGCTGGACCGATGGAGGGTCGCGGTCAACGTGGGGAAGACTGCGGTTATTCTCTTCGGTCCGGTCCGCATAACAGTCGTCCCGGGACAGCTCAGTCTCCGTGACGCTAATGTCGAGTTTAGATCCAGCGTCCGGTACTTGGGGGTCAATATCGACCGGAGTTTGAGGATGACCGCCCGCGCCATGTCGGCGTTGGTGTTGGAAGCAGAGGACAGCAGCCGGCGCCGGGGTGACTCCTCCGCGGGCATCGAGCCGTCACCAGACCACCCCATCGTATTATGTTTATGTATATATCATTTTGTCGATGTGGTGCAGCCGTGCACGCTGCGAGCAGCAGTATCTCTCCCATCTCCTCCCTGCATCAACTTCACCCCTGCCCTGAGTGGCAGGGAGCGTCTGCCCGGGCAATGGGGTTTGCCCCGAGGCCCGTTCCGTACCCCTGTGAGGGGGTACGACGACCGGGGGGTCTTGCTTGTGTATATTCGTTCCTAATAAACGAAAGAAGAGATTTTAATGAAACTTTTAGAAAATCTTCAGATTGGCCTAGCGGGTGAGGTTTCGTAGTTGTCGGAGTGAAATGAAAGATCGGTCAGCAAAGCGGCCAACTTTGACTAGGAATTTTATGCAATTAAAAAAAACGACGGCTTGGTCCCCCATATTTTTTAATAAGTATTATTATTATTAATAAGTATTTTATTTCCGATGTTTCGAATACATTACAATTTTCATTTTCGGTTAAAAACTTTTCATGCTAATGTAAATTCAGAGTTTTTTGAAGTTGTAAGTTAATGGTAAAACCCACAGTGTACTCATTTCAAGTTATGTGATAATGTCGTTGTTGAAATTCCGCAAGTAGAGACAAATATGTTTTTAATTGAATACATCTTCAACATTTGTGCAGGAACGATTTCTACGGTGAAAGAATAATGTCGTGTAATTAAATTCAAATCTCGAAAGAAATTAATTTTCGTAAATGCTAGTTGTAGAACATAGTGTCATTTTTAGATGGAGTTTGTAGCCATAGGTACTGCGAAGCAATTTCATTTTAGCTATTATATAATATATAATATACTAGCGACCCGCCCTCGCTTCGCTTCGGAAACATTAAAACACACATGAAACAAAAAAAATAAAATAAAAAATAAATAAAAAAAGTAGCCTATGTTCATCAGGGACAATGTCGGCTTCTAATGGAAAAATAATTTTTCAAATCGGTCCAGTAGTTTCGGAGCCTATTCGAAACAAACAAACAAACAAATCTTTCCTCTTTATAATATTAGTATAGATTTTGATTGATACTTTGAAATCGTGTCTGAAGGTAGCGACATTCAACTTGTGATGTCTTTCAGCAACTACTTAATGCGGAGTGAGCTACTTCATCAAACGAGATAACAAAAAAATCTTCATCCTTAAATTGTGAACACACAAAATTGCGACATACTATCAATGAAATAATTAATATCATCCGAAGTTTAGAAGCATGGTACAGTTTTTTTTTTTTTTATTGCTTTTGTAGGCAGACGAGCATACGGCCCACCTGATGGTGAGTGGTTACCGTCGCCCATGGACTTCAGCAATGCCAAGGGCAGAGCCAAGCCGCTGCCTACCGCTCCACTCGCACTACTCGATTCATAGACTTTGACTTACGGGCGGATCTAATAGAATTTTCTTTTTAGTAAAAAATAAAGAAAACACAAACGCTTTTTGCTTTATAGAATTATTTATTTTTAAACGCCATCTATAGAAAGTTTTAAGTTGATGTTTGGCTACTGATAAAATAAATTTCAAGTTGAGGATAAAACTAATTAGGACGCTACATGCCAGAGCAAACATTTTATTTACATTAAGATAGATGGCACTACTTGTCTTTTATTCGGTTATTCTAAAGATTTTTTATTTCCAAATGTACTCTTGGAGCTTATCTCTCAATATTAATTTTAAACTAATCCAAAGATGAAAGGCTACTTAGTTTAAGCGACATTTTTGCAATTTTATAGGACAGTCATTTAATGTTTGAAATTTTGGAAAACATTTCATAAGAAAAAAAATGTTCAGCTATTTCTATGAAGTAAACTTAACTGAAGTTCAAATAAAAACATCGAAATAGAAACATCGAACATAGATATTAGATAATACACATAAATTAGTTATAGATAAGCAACTAAAGCACTCAACAAAAATGCTTACGTCGTCAGCTACTAGATGGCTTCGCCTCAATTAGTTTCTCATTTCTCCTGTAGATGGCAGTAGCATATCAACTATCCTATATTTTATTTTTAATTCGAGGATTTTATAAATTTTCAGAAACACCAATTGATAAAATTTAATCAATTTGTCTACAACAAATAAAGTTTTGTGTGATTTTTTATTTTTTTTATTTTCTGTGTTTGATTACACAATAATTAAATACCCTAATTATAACAACATATAAGTTTAGGGGCATCCGCTACAAGATGTTTCCATGCAAAAAATATTTGTGTTAAAGAATCGCAGTTTCAGGGCTCTGATTAGGAAATGACGCTTAGCGTCCAATGAGGTTAGAGAAACGCGTCACCTCACCTTTACCTTGGTTAAGCTTTGTGTCATCCGAGACTCGGATGCGGTTTCACGGGCGGTCTCAGTCGGCTCAACTCCAGCACGCCCCGCCTACCGCTCTCATAAGCAATATACATATAAGTGTGTCTAATAAAAACATACAATTGGTTCGAGTTTATCGTGTACGAGAGTGGTAACACAAGTTTAATGTTCCAAGAAAACCTTCGTCACTGCACTTATTGATAATGCAAATACTCGTACTCATTGACTTGTTTCATATAGTAGGTACCCACGATAACACATTGCTTATCGACTTGCAGCATATACCGAATAGGGCCGGATTTAAGCTGAATGCCGCCCCTGGGCACCGGAAAAAGATCCGCCCCATTACTGGAATTTTAAAATTTACAGTTCATATATTTTATTTTTCAAAATTAAAATATGTAATTGATAGCAGAAACTTTATTAGATTGTTGAGTCTCTATATCGGGCAAGGATTAATAAGACACGTGTTCAGTCAAGTAACTAAACTATATTCGGATTACAACCTAACGTGCTATCGACAGCTCGACAATCCCGAGACTGACGTAGCATCACTGCAATATAATTATCGCTCACACATACATATTAATAGTTGATTTTTCTAACTTTCAAAAATTTGCCGCCCTGGACACATGCCCCGACTGCCCCTAGGGTAAATCCACCACTGTACCTAATAAACGTGTAAGTTGTGCTAAGCGGCAAAGGCTTTAACGATCTCATGGCCCACCTAGTGTTAAATGGGTATCGGCCCATAGACATCACAAAGTAAATAACGCCATCGCCCTCGAGAGATATGATCTAAATCTCAATAACCAAAGTTACAAAGAGACTGACATCGTGCCTGTCAGTTACAAGTGCTGCTTGAAGTCTTCAGTGAGTCAAGACTGAGCATTAATACTGCATCAGTGTCTTGAGTAACCCATGTAGTGAAGAGCCGCAACTTCGGAAACCCTCGGTCATGCGTGCCGATGATCCGGTCATTGGCCACGGTTGATTGGGGCGGCGTGATGAGATAGCGAGGATGCGTGACCGTGGATAGCAAAGAGTGGTGTTTCGGCTCCAATGGATCAGTTGCAATACTGGTTTGCTGTTAGAAGTTAGCTATGATTGTGACTTGTGTTGAACTGCGTCAGAGCTAAAGATGCAACGCTGATGGTCTCAAGTGGTGGCAGTGGTTCTGAGCAGGTCACCAGTTTGAAGCGACAACCTCGAAGTAAGAGAAATCTTCTGCCGAGTCAGTCTTGTTCTGTAGATCGTAGTTACGAATGTTGTTCATTAGAACTCGCATGTACCACACTTAGATTGTAAATGTTGATAGCGCGACTTAAGTCTTTGTTAAACACATATCTTCTATTATATGTGTAATAATTTAGCTACCGCTACTTTATCATTTGCGTTTATTGCCATTGATTGCAGTGACGGCGCGTTGCTCGTGTGGTGTGTAGAGCAGTGATTCTCAACCACTGTTCCGCGGCACGTTTGTGTGCCGCCTAATTTCAAAAGTGTGCCGCCAAATTTTGCGTATATATAATAATGTTAATATTATTAAATTGTATCATTTTAAAAGAAAAATATATTAAACATGAATATATATTTAAATCCACAAAAAAAAATTATAGTATATTTTAGTTTATTTCGTATATTTAAATTTTTTGATAAACTATTTAAGCAGTGTGTTGTAGTAAGTAAATAATTTCTATCTTTTTTTTTATGTGCCGCCAAATTTTGAAATCGTTTAATATGTGCCGCAACAAAAAAAAGGTTGAGAATCACTGGTGTAGAGGTTAAAAGACGCCGTAGACACAAGAGCGAGGCTGCCGCCAGCAACATAACACATAAAGTATTTTATAAAAGCTTACTCATGCCGGAACAGATAATGTTCCGGTCTAGTAATATATAAGATAACTAGCGGACCCGACAGACGTTGTCTTGCAAAAAATCATTCAAGTCGATCCAGCTGTTTAGTTGTTGTATAGATAAATAACCTATATACCGACTGCACTGACTTCTGTGGGGCTGATTTGTGAATATAAACCATCCATCGTTCCACCCAAAAGCATACAAAAAAAAACATTCAAATCGGTCAGCCGTTTAGGAGGAGCTCAATGACAAACACACGCACAGAAGAAATGTATGAGTATAAATACAAATAAAAGAAAAATATAAAAGAAATATATGAGTACAATTACTGGTGGTAGGACCTGTTGTGAGTCTGCCTATTTCTGCCGTGAAGCAGTAATGCGTTTCAGTTTGAAGAGTGGGGCAGCCGTTGTAGGTGGGCTGTGAGCTGGTCCACCCATCTAAGCAATAAAAAAAAAAAAAAAAAAAAAAAAAAAGGTATTAACTAGTGTAGGATCGCAGCCTCCCTCGTCAACTCCACAACAATCATTCATATGTTCTGTTCATAATAGTTCAACGTTAAGCAATTAAAATAATAGATGTATGTACATTGTCAGAACAGGTTCTATCTGCGATTGTCCTGAGTGGGAGCGACGCGACGTGTTCTAGTTATTATTGTTCATACACTATCCGACAATGTCCTCGATGAATTACTGATGTTTATTTCGCAATACAAATCGAACAATGTCACATACATTTTAGATTAAACGGAATTTATAAACAAACTCTTGTTAATTATTTTGATCGTTAATTATGGAACGTTGTAGCTGCAACGAGTCAATTAGCACGTTACCCGTTTTAATTATTTATCGAATGCGTTTGTTTACAATATCTATCTATAAACGATCCTAAATAATGTCCTAGCTATTTCTATCGGAGCTATTAAATAAAATAAATAATAAATAAATATTTACTAACGATCACGCCACATTAACTGGTCCCATGCTAAGTTCGTAAAGAACTTGTGTTACAGGTACCAGATAACGGAAATAAATGTAAGATTTTTATTATACACATACATATATTTAATATACATCCATAACCCTGGAAAATACATTTTTTATATTTATAATACAAATATCTTCCCTTGGCGGGATTCGAACCCGCGACCCCCTTGTGTAGTGACCATGTCACTTACCACTACACCAGACAGCCGTTAAACGCCGTATTGAAACGCTGTCACGCTGTGACTTCGGCTAAATATATGAAACACTTTTGTTTGTTGGAACGATAACTGTCGTATGTGACGATACTAAAAGCTGGCTTTATTTAAATGACAGAATTGTACAGTCTTATGTAAAATACGCGATTATTTAGAGGATAAAATCAAATATGGGACGCGGAGTATTGTCGGTCGATGATAGGAGCATCTATTTTGATATATGATTACGAAATCTAACTTGTATGTAAGAAAGTCTGTTACTCCGATCAAAGTGTTCCGGGCGCATAATTGCTTCACGCCAGAAATAAGCAGGCTGAATGCTATCGATACAATCTCCCAATTTTAGGCAGTACGATCAATCCTTACTTACTAATTACAAAACAAATAGGGATTTTTTTTTATTATTATTCAGGATTGTTTCATCATTATGGAAATCGTTAATATGAAAAAAAAAACCGTACATAAACGCATCACTTGTAAGGAGTAAACGGGACAATTCTAGAGCTTTTTTTTATCATTCAGGATCTTCATTTCTAAATGAATAAGAACTATCAAAAGGTAACTTTTTCAAGTCAAAACTCATAAATTAATTTCTGATGAAACTTAATATACCTAGTGTCCTCAAATTTCGAATAGAAATACGCAATTGGTCTATAGTGGTGCGTGTCTAATCATATATGTTACGATATTAAACAAACGAAGGACCGAGACGTGGGAGCCGGTGATAACAATTTGATTATTCTGCTCCCTTCGGTATTAGGTTGTGCAGCGTTTTAAGGTAATCTCGGCTAACGATTGTTAGAAGACCCTTCGCTAAAACAACATCGCACCCTATGATTTAAAAGGAAATTACAAATTGATGCTCACCGTACGAACGAAATAAATAAAACGTAGTTTTATTATTGCGGCACTATTTGAATATGTATGTAGACGAATAACGAAACATCGGTGGTGCTCGTAAAACTCGATGGTAAAGTATGAAATGTAGGTCATAATCCAAGGGAGGCAATATCGTCAAGGGCGCTATTGCCGAATGTGGCGCGATCCCGTGCAGAAAAGCTATAGAAACAGGATTAAAACCAAATTTTATGTTTATTTTTAGTAGAGGCCAGGCCCGGTGCGCGGTAGGTCTATAAACTCGTTTAGGATACGTCAATATTTCATTTCATACGCGCGGGAGATGACCAGATGCTCCGAGATGGCAGTAAAATATAATTATACACGAAGGTATCATTTGATTTTACTATCGGAGTTTTAATATTTTATTTCAATTTATGTTTATGCAGTGGCAGGTACCTGATATCTAAAATAATAACACAAGTTTACAGTTAATACATTAAACTATCTTAGAAGTTTCATAAAATAAAATTTCGACCAAACTGCAACTTCATTTTCGTGTCTAGAGAGCTCACTGCATGATGGAAGAAGTCAAAATGGTGAACGACCAATTACACAGTTTTAAAACCAATTACTGCTCCTTATATTCTTTTAAGACGCACAACAGCGTTATATTAAGCAACATTTTAAAAAACATCTTTTTGTAAGCCATGTGGAGTGGTGGAGTATGGCTTACAAAAATATGTTTTTTTCATAAATATCCTTTTTTATTGCCTTTGTAGGCAGACGAGCATACGGCCCATCTGATGGTGAGTGGTTACTATCGCTCATGGACGTCAGCAATACCAGGGGCAGAGCCAAGCCGCTGCCTACAGTTTAATACTCTCAACGAGCCTCGTTTGAAGAAGAACATGTCATAGCGCTCGGGAAACACCGTAGAGAGAAGTTAATTTCAAAGCCGGATGTTACGTGGCAAAAAATATGTCTGGAAGCGCACTGTGGCTGAACGCAATGGTTCTAGGTAGTATGGATGAACTCTAGTCCGGTGGCGGGCGATGCGATGGCAAAAACGAGATAATGGAATCATTTGAGAACCAATACTTTTAATCATGTATGTGGTAATCATGTAGTAACATGATTGAATAGTTAAGAACTAAAATTAAGCTTCGTGAGTAACCCCATAATACAAATCATAGAAAGCATAAGTTATTTCATTCTTAACCATTCAAAAGCTTCATTGCCTGTCTCTAGTAATAGACCAGCTAGATACAGCTACATTAAGCTTAATACTGAAATGAATACATTTGCTTATATCAACAATCACATTAATGTACATACATAGTACTGTCTAGAGCGGTATAATCTTCTAACGACTTTTTTTTTGAGTTGGTTTCTATGACAGACCGGTATACGGTCTACCTATTTACCAATATTCAAGGGAGTGAACAATGCAAAGGGCATAGCCAAGTCGTTGAGGAATCTCCTCAAACTTCGTCTAAAAATACATTACATCGTGCTCAGAAATAACCGTGCGCTATAGATTATTTGTGAGCCGCATGGTACGCGGCAAAAACGGACTCTGAAAACGAATATAATGGTTCAAGGTAGCCGGGAGGAACTTTGCTTTGTTGGCCGGCTATTACCTAAACGTTATTCCGTTGCCACTAGGGCTCAGACTTCTCACAAGATAGATCGGGTCATTCTGATATCTTTGGACTCGTGTAGCTCTTTATAACATTACGTGGCCATGAAGACATCTGACCATCTATGCTAACAAATAAATTTTCCTCATAATACTCTTGTGGCGTGCAACATTCGGACGCACTCGGGCGTCATCGGGCGTCATCGGGCGCGATCGGAGTTCCCGAACGCGCAGGTGTCCCGTGACGTCATGCAACAAGATTCGCGCTAGTTACACAAGAAAAAACCATAAAATCTGCTGATTTACCCTTGCTTCGAACCCCATTAATAATGAATTTGTAATACTTTTAAAATAGTGAAGCGATTTGCGTGAAAAACGAAAATTTCAAAATTTTGAGTTAGAGTAGTGTTCATTGGAGGCATCGATTTATATCTTCTAGTGCCTAGCGTTGTTTACTCTTTTTAGTTTATATTATGTATAATATTGTACACATCGATATATCACATATCGATGATTGTACACATTATAGATATGGTTGAAATTGTGTGTTTGTCTTTTGTATAGGTATTCGGAGTGAAAATATCCCGCGAATACGAACAACAAAATTAACAAACCCACACTCTTAGTATTCGACTGTTTTAACCATGTCCTTTGTTGAGCCACATGGCATTCATTATATGGTGTCTGAGGGCCACAGTAACGAGTAAAGCCCGGGTGGAACGTCAATTTCTCGTCTGACCAAATATTGCTGATTTTTATTGTGCAACAGTTTTTATAATTATCACTTTTGGTTCTTTACCAGTAAATATGGTGTAACATAGAAATAGGCATATTATTATACATACATATTATGCTTTTTTATTGGGATTCGAATTCCAATATTGCTATTTTACACACAGACAATTGCTATTTTAGTAGAAGTTTATTTAGTTAAATAATAAAAAAATGGAATGTATCTGTATACGTATTCAAAGTAAACTAACCAATATAAGTGAAAAAGAAACCGTACAATATAAAAGAACGAGTTTCTATTTTACAGTCAATGCGAAAAATCACATTGGTACATTGAAATCAAATTGCGCAGAAAATTCATACCCGTGTCGAAAATTTTCAAGTCCTTGATTATACTTTACAATATTCCTGCACATAAAGCGCTGTAATATTCTAGCAGACGGGTTGTGAATTTTTCATCTTCTGTTACACGGTTCACTGGACCCGAGATCTTGGGAGTTGTGAGCTTTGATCTTGAGAACCGACAGCAAGAAAGAAGGTTTAATTGTTTCATGATTTTTAGGTATTTAGGGAATGTTTTAACGTGAAACTCATTATTTTTTTACGGAAGAAAATTATTTATTGATCTTTACGAAATTACTCTGTTCTACTGAACTGAAATGAATGAAAGAATAGTTATAGTAAAAATTACTTTTATGGTTATATCCCACATTTGGTAGGCAGCGGCTTGGCTCTGCCCCTGGCATTGCTGAAGTCCATGGGCGACGGTAACCACTCACCATCAGGTGGGCCGTATGCCCGTCTGCCTACAAAGGCAATAAAAAAAAATCTATATTTTAATTACATCATTACCGACTCCTCCAATAGGACGACTTATGTGTTATTGATATTAAGCATTAATAATATAAAGTTATATTAATAGCACTTTATATTTATACGCCTTAGATAAATATTGTTAAAATAAATGTATAAAGAAAAAATAAGCCGTGAAAGTAGTTTTAATTAGGTTTACGACTCACGAAAACCGATGATACTACGTATACGAAAGCCTTTTTCTGTTTTTTATTTAAAAAAATATATTACTGTGATGAGTAGACGAGGTTACGGCGCAGATGTTAAATGGTCACCGGAGCCCATAGACATCAACCACGTCAACGCCGCCACCCATCCGAGACATGAGTTTTAAGTATCCGTTTTACACTTTAACGGCCGTCCCACCCTTCAAACCGAAACGCATTACTGCTTCACGCCAGAAATAGGAAGGGTGGTACCCACCCGTGCAGACTCACAAAACGTCCTACCACCAGTAATTACGCAAATAATAATTTGCGGGTTTAGTTTTTATTACACAATGTTATTCCCTCACCGTCGTAATCAATCGTGAACATTTGTTAAGTAGGTACGTATTTCGCTCACTCTAACCGGCGCCATCTAGGCGGGCTTCGGATAGCCTGCCGACCGAGAGGGCTGGTGGTCGTGGCGCCGACGACCGCCGGACCGGCGTCCCGAGGGGGAGGGTGATGGGAGAAATGTGCTCCGCACTAAACGCTTCACTTTCCCCCCTCTGCCTCTTCATGAATTCTGTCTCATGCGAGGTTTGGACGTTGGTTGTTGAGCGACAGGAGGTCTTAGTCAGTTCGACTCTGACATGCCCCGCCCTCCATCCCCAGTGGAGGGCGGAAGTCCGGCGATTTCCTCCTGACCAAAAAAAAAAAAAAAGGTACGTATTTCATTAGAAAAATTGGTACCTGCCTGCGGATTCGAACACAGTCGCATTGTTCGATACGAATGCACTGGTCATCCTATAATTTAGACCACAAAATGACGATGACTTCTGTTATGTTATGTTATGAATGGATACATTGAGTACCCAAAGTAGACGAAATTGTCTTAGATTTAAACTTTCGACACAGTATCTTATATCAGACGTCTAATCTTCAGTATTAAATTTAATTACGTACCTGTCTTTGCGGCTAAGAAATAAAATTCCTTCTTAATTTTCTTGATAGCGAGTGCGCCCCTTATCTCTCCTTTCCACTTGAAGTAATTTCCCACGACAAGAACATGAGTTTGTTTGATTAAATCTTAAATTAAATTGAAACTAAAAATGCTCAGAAACGTTGGCGAATATTTTATGATTTTGTGTGACATTTTGATGAAAACAAGTACTGCAAGTAAGTATATGAACTGCAAGTATTGTACTATAAAATAAAAGATATTTTAAACAATGATAATATTGTAAAATTGTACGTTCGTAAACTGAAGATGTATTTTTTCAAAATTGAAAAAGCACATATTTCATTGCACATGTTATCATTGGTCGTTCACATTAAATGGCCATATTTTTCGATATGTCTGTTTGATTTATTTGATTACTTGAAGCGTTATTCCAAAAACGTAAATGTCTTTTCTGAAAGTGTTTTATGTTTAAAACAAATTCCGAAGTCGTCGTGGCCTAAAGGATAAGACTTTCAGTACATTCGTATCTTGCGATGCAACTGTGTTCGAATCCCGCAGGCAAGTACCAATTTTTCTAATAAAATACGTACTTAACAAATGTTCACGACCGACTTCGACGGTGAAGGAATAACATTGTGTAATAAAAATCAAACCCGCAAAATTATAATTTGTGTAAATACTAGTAGTAGGACCTGTTGTGAGTCCGCGCGGGTAGGTACCATCGCCCTGCTTATTTCTGCCGTGAAGCAGTAATGCGTTTCGACTTGAAGGGTAAGGCCGTTGAAACGTTAAAAGTGGGTCCTTAGAACTCATATCTCAAGGTAGGTGGCGGCTTTTATGTTGTAGATGTCTATGGGCTTCAGTAACCACTTAACATCAGGTGAAGCGTAAGCTCGTCAACCCACCTAGGCAATAATGAAATCAAAAAAATCCATTTTAAAATATTTATATCGTAGTAGTGAACAAAATTGTGATACATAAGAATTTTTGTTACATTAAATTACAAGGCGGAATAAACATAAGGTATATCCTACTTCAGATACACAATAATTTCCTATTTATTCGAATCTTAACGCGAGCAGAAACACAGTACATACACTACAGTATATATTCTTTATTTAATTGCTTGTTCATGCTCTTTCAACTAGTACATGTAGCTTTACCACCTATTTCGGTTTGAATACATACATCCTAGATAAAAATTATGGAGGACACGCTCTGAACTCAAAGTGTCTTGCAAAAATCTACTAGATAGCATTTTTAAATTAGACAGAAGTGCATTTCAATGAAGCAGCTCGACAGGTGCATAGGGCCGCATTCCCGAGCACTAGAAAAACTTGCTTCACAGTCAAGCGGGATCAAGTTACTGTACCGATAAGATACAAATATATTATTGATTCAATAACTATTTCACTATCGGGATTAATAGAGCTGAGAAACACGAAACGAATCAACTGGCCATAAATCTTATGACAATTATCTGCATTATATCAAATTGTTTTGTGATAGTCGGTAGTGGTCGTTGATGGTAACGGCTCAGACCAGAAGATAGAGTTTTATCTAGATGTTTATCTTTATGTCCTTTTTTCTTTAGAGGATTGGATGAGCTCATGACCAAATTGCTCTGATGCGCTTACGCCCTTCTTACTATAAGGTGACTACCGAAGCCGGTATATATCACAAGTTCTATCTCATAACGTTCTATCTCATAACGTTCTATCTCATAATTCTCTATATCACAACGGCTGTCTCTCTCTTCAAAGTGGAACAGATGATTGCTTAAGGAGCGCTATAGTAACGTGTCAATGCAGCCGTGCGTACTCATTCCACAACGTCCTATCACCAGAAATTGACAGTCACTGTATACTGATATTATAGTCGTACAGTATATTCTGGTTGAATCCTTTGGTCACTTAGTACGAGACCTACGGGAAGAGATAAGGTAGTGCCATAGTTGGCCATTACCATTTCACACAAGTGCGTCTCATAGGGCTTATAATAATGAGCGACCGGCTATCAGTGTCAGCCCAGTAGGCTAGTTCTGGACTAGCAGGATAACCGCAAATAGCAGCAGGCGGTCGAAGATAATAACTGACGTGGCTGACCTTTTCACCCCTCATGATCTTGGGGTTATTTTCCAGGTGATGCTCGAGGGAAAAATGTAAGGGAGTCAATCGTTTAGTTTGTAGCTTAAACCACTACTTCCCATCTTAGGTGATTCCCGCCTCATCAGGGGGCATTTCCACATATCCCGGGGATCTCCAAAGAAATTCAACCCTGGACCAAAAAAGCTATTACCGCAGAGTCAAAAGTAATTGATTAAGTAATATTAAACGTAATAGAACAACCTTCACTTCCAATCTTCATCATCGATAAAAATGAGTGACATCGACAAGATTTGGTTATATAAAAATTTAATTTCGGTTGGTTGCTGTCACGGAATAGATAAATAACTATTCCGTGGTTGCTGTAAAGTCGTTTACTAATGCAATAACATTTGTTGCGAAATTACACGATAATTCGATAGTAAAACACACAGTTAGCAGTCCCAATTAAACTAACGCCATGGCAGAATGAAATGTTATTATGCTAATAGAGTATGAACCGGCCCAATGCATGGCGGAGGACGCAGAGACCTGATTAGCTCAGGCGAACAGTCAATTTGATCTGCCCAGCTTAATATCATCAAGCCTCATCGTGGTAATATAATATTATGTAAAGTGCTTTGATGTGACGCTATCACATAAAATTTATTTTAGGGAACGCGAACTAGAGTCTGATTAGGTACATCTAAATTATAATATACTAGTATCGATTATAAAATCTGCCTTGTTCATTCACAGTACAGTTGTGATTACGGTAATCAATGGCTCAGGGCTATTTATCTAGTCCTCAAACACCTGCCCCAAAGTGCTCCGAGAACACAAGACGAACTACTTTGATACAACCCTTTTATATCCCCAACTCGCAGACAACTGACAATTGGAAGTAGGGTAACGGCCGTCTGGTAAGTGACATGGTTACTACACAAGGGGGTCGCGGTTTCGAATCCCGCCAAGGGACGATACTTGTATGATAAATATAAAATGTATTTTCCAGGGTTATGGATGTATCTTAAATATATGTATGTGTATAATAAAAATCTTACATTTATTTCCGTTATCTGGTACCTGTAACATCTATCTATTGTAGATGGACATCTAGTTTCTTTGATATACATTGACAGTTCACGTGACAATAGACTGCCGTTAAATTGGGGTATATTGCATGCAAGCGATCCGTACCCACATCGTCTAAATCTTCGAGATTATTGGTAAGGGAGCGAGCATATACCTTTGCCTCACAGGATTCTTTTAGACGTCACCTAATCTCAGGAGCTCTGCGAACTCTAATTCTTATAACAACTTGATATATATGAATGTGAAACGGAATTCTCGAATTCCCTCGGGTGGATCGGGGAAGAATCCATTTGTCTCATCCCTTCACCCAGGTCAGCCTCTGTGATGTCTCAAGTTGGGTACACCACATTTATGTATATTAGCGTAATTCTTAGTTTTAGTATACATTTCGTTTTCCGACTAAAACTGGTTGTAACCATGGAGCTTCTAGAAATCTGGTTGATTCGCTTATAATAAAGTCATTAATCGTAACTTCGAATTTAAATGTACTAAAATCATGTTATGTGTTATAAAGTTCTATCTTAAATAAAACCTTAGCAACGTTCAACGCTATATAGTAAATTCGTTATGTGCAGAAAACCAGACGGCGACACCAATGTTATGATTGCGTATTGCGTTAGTGAAAGTTCTTTTTTCGTCCGTTGTCTGCGTTTATAACTCATGTAGCCTAAGGACATTGCCACCATTACCAAACTGTTAATGCACTACGCTATGTCTGTAAGTTGAAAATAAATAATAGTTTAAAAAAACAAAAAAAATACGCTTTTATAGAAAATCCAAATAAAAAAATAGAAAATAAATTTTAATAAATTTGAATTAAAATAGTATAAGAAAAAATGATTTTATTGAAAAAAAAGCGTGGGGTGCTTTTCGGGATATTATCAAAATAGCCTTTCCATACATATCTGTTCATAAAATATTTATAGCTACTGATACCATGCACCCCACGCTTTTTTTTACAATAAAATAATTTTTTTATACTATTTTTAATTCAGATTTACTGATCAGATTAATTTTCTTTAATTTTAGTTGGATTTTCTATAAAAGAGTATTTTTTTGTGTTTTTTTAAACTACATTTTTTTTCCATTTTTTAGTTGAAATTCAATTTTGAATTGTCATCGGTCCCTATTAAGTATCCCAATTTTGAGTTAATCCGACGTTTTAAAGGGGGTCAAAATCATGTTCAATGATTCCATTACATACTAACATACATACGTCTGAAGCTAATAAAAGCGTATTAAATCGTACACATTGTTCAAAGTAGCTGTTTAATTTATATCAGAAAATTACTCAGCTACACAGCAACAATACAAAAAGCTACACAGCAACAATACAAAAAATGTTTACTAGCTATTACTATTGTAAGATTATTTTTTCATGGTGGACAGACGAACTTATGGCCCATCTTATGGTGAGTAGTCACCTTCGCTCATGAATGTCACCGGCTATAAGGACACGGCCAATCCACTGCATACCGCTAAATCTAACATTATTTGAGCTATTTTAAAATTTTATTAGTATTTCTGAAAATTTAATTTACAATAAATAACCAATATTTAAATGGTGCATGTACAATAACAGTAATTGTGTAATCGTTATTAATGATTTTGTAATAAGTAAATTGGTAACATTCGTGATAAATATTACATTTCATACACGTTTGAATCTTGGCCACATTAAAATCCCCAAATTACCGGAATCACTGTACCAACCTCATATCTCGTACGATTAAGCGTTGGGGCCAGCAGAACGTTGAGTATAAATTAGTGAGTATGGCGCGGCCATCGCACTTTCATTAGCGAAATTATTTGCTAATTTGTACCGAACACGACCGCAGTACCTAGCAAGGGGTAAAGGGGGGCCTAATCTACTTCATTACACGGCCTTTAGTGATAATTAACACGGACTCCGCCACAACTGGTACAATTTCACACGTTCGCAAATTTAGGTTACAATCTTCCGGTACAAGTGCATGATTTATGATCATACGTTTTCATTGTTAGTTTGATATCTATATATGTATTAATACGTGAAGCAAAAACTTTGTATCCCTTTTTACGAAAATTGCGCGGACGGAGGAGTATGAAATTTTCCACACTTATAGAGAATATAGGGAAGAAGTGCACAATGCTAATATTTTTTTAAAATAATGCATAAAAGATACATTAAATCAATAAAAAAAACATTACACACACTACATACCATGTATTTGACGCACACACGCATGCATACTATTTATTGTCAACTTTTATTCTTGACGTATGTGGTCAAATTGAGAATAGAATATGGTTTGTTTTTGTTAATATTTTTTATAGTGTAGTCTTGGCGAAATTTGTGATTATAGAAGTATAAAATACAATCATAATAGTGTACAAACTTACAATTCCAATTAATTATAGTCGAATTTCGTCGACTACTGCGGGACCTCTAGTTTGGATAAAAAAGTCTTTAAATTATTATTTGTATTCAGAACCATGTCGAGAGGTGAAAGGCTATTTCGTTTAAGCGACATTTCGCTTAAATACGCGATATCTATCTTTGTAATTAAAGGTCCGTTTTATTTGTTATTAGTTTCAACAATTCGACATTTTTAATTGAACTTCAATTAGGTTTACCGCATTCGAATAGCTGAAGAAGTTTTTTATTCGATATTATTTTCCAAATTTTAAACTTTTAATGGTTCTCGTGTAAAGTTGCAATAATGGCGCCTAAATGAAATAGACTTACATCTATCTATATATAAAAATGAATTGCTGTTCGTTAGTCTCGCTAAAACTCGAGACCGGCTGGACCGATTTGGCTAATTTTGGTCTTGAATTATTTGTGGAAGTCCAGAGAAGGTTTAAAAGGTAGATAAATATGAAAATGCTCGGAATTAAATAAAAATAACAATTTTACCTTTGATGTGTTCTCCGTCAGACGGATTCCTTTTGTTTGTTTTAAGTTTATTTTATACATAAGTTTATATACTTTTATTTATCGATTGAGGCACTACGAAGTCTGCCGAGTCAACTAGTCACAAATAAGAAAATGCAGAGACAGCTGAACATTTTCTTCGAAATCTCTGTTGCAGTGTCTAACGAACAACCACACAAAGGTATCACGATTATCGGCTCACTATTGATTTTTGTTATTCTTTATAAAACGATAATTGCCTCTGAACCGATCTCGCATTAAAACGTTAACTTCTAAACAAACGCACGTGCTTGCTTTGTCGGTTGTAACTTTGTAACCCCATACATCTAGTCTTCTGTCGTTAAAAAAATCTAAAATGAATAGGTTACATTTAAAAATAGTTTTGTTATTGCTATACATGGATGAACGTGCACACGACCCATCTGATGTTAAGTGTGTCCCATGCGTCATAATGTGAATGAAGCCATGAGACATGAACTCGAAGCTTAAATTATCTTGTCTGTGTTGTCTTATAATGACTGTCCCAATTTTCAAACCGGTACCCGTGACTTCTACGCGGCCGAAATTGGCAGAACGGTGGTATCTACTCGTGCGGGATTTTAGTATAATAAAGTACTTATATTAAATAGATGAACACTATAATTTAGTTAGAAATCGAACAGTATGAAATCGTTTTGAATTCGTCGTAGCTTAAAAAATAAGACTTGAGATAAAATATAAGACTTTAAAAGATAAGACTTTAATGCACTGGGCTAAGATAAGACCTAAAAGATAATGCACTGGGCGCATTCGTATCGAGGGATCCTAATATCCCGGTGATCGAATCCCGCAAGCAGGTACCAATTTCTCTAATAAAAAATGTACAAACGTTCACGAACGGCTTCCACCGTGAAAGAGTAATAAAATGAAACCCGCAAAAATTCAAAATTGCGTAATTACTGGTGGTAGGGCATTTTATGACTCCACAAGGTCCCACCACCTTGCCTATTTCTGCCGTGAAGCAGTAATGTGTTTAGGTTTGAAGGCGAGAGCAGCCGTTGTACTGTAAAACTAAGACTTTGAACTCATGCTCGTCATGAACTTGTCCACCAACTAAGCAATAAAACATTATACCTACTTCCTTAATTGCATATATTAACTTCGCATTGGGAGTAGATAATCAATTGGGAGTATATAATCATTGCGAGTATATAATACCGTATTCGATATAATTTTATTTTGAAACTCACTTTTGTAGCCTTGTTCAACACCTGGCATTTCTTTTCTTTGCATAACCTGACATTAAGCCATCATTGAACTGACTCGAGGAGTGTAATCGTATAAACGAACAACAGCATGGCGTTGCGTTATTTTATTTATTGCCACAAATTTAACACGCCTTCGAATCATCTAGCCTATAAAACAAATTTCTACGAGGGAATAAAACGGATCTAAGTTTATATTATTGCTATTTATATAAGTTACTAGCTGTACCCATCCGCTCCGCTGGGCATTTCTAATTAACATTATTATTTCTCACCCCACCAAAAATTCCTGATCATTAACGCCCCCGCAACTGCTGTAGCGAGTCCAACATTGATATAAATATTAACCTATCCATTAAGCACATGTATTTTCTAAATGGATACCAAGTTTCAAGTCAATCGGATGCATGGTTCAGTAGTTATAACGGAACATCCGTGAAAACCACTTTAGTATAGATTAATACGTTAAGAATAACAGTGTTGTGATACTGTAGAAGAATCCGAAGTGAACCTATGTTATTCAGTGCCTCCTTTCTCCAGTACAAATGTTTCTCCAATTATAATGTTCTATTGTAAATGTCATGGTCACGCTAAAATGTCATCATTGACATTCTTTTATAACCTACCAGTAAATCCCGCTGTGGTGTGACTATTGTTCAATGTACGAAATACATCTGCTGTAATTACACGCGCACCACCTATTGTTGGTGGTAAACACGTTCCCTGAATTGCCAACAACTTTTAGAATGACATTCTCAACTTAGATAAACGTTTCTATGCGTTAAGGAAGTAAACACAAGTATACAAAAACATTTTTTACATAGGGTGTGTTTTTTTGCACTTGTAGGCAGACGATTATACGGCCCACCTGATGGTGAGTGGTTACCGTCGCCCATGGGCTTCAGCAATGCCAGGAACAGAGCCAAGCCGCTACCTACCGAAGCCAAGCCGCTGCCTACCGAACTATTGTATAGCTTTTATCGCGGGCTTTGAGGGCGGCGACCGAATCAAGAAATTCCGTAACGAAAATAAAACATAATATAATTGCATAGGTTGATAAAAAATGCTATGCAATAGCTTTACGGCGGCAGTCTCCGAGTGCCACGCGTGTTTTTTATTGAAATCTTTTGATTCTGATTAGCAGTATTCTGTAGATGTCATAATTCGAAACCCAGCTGTAATCGTAAGCCATTAAATCTATTTCAGATACTTTCGCCATGGTACTTACATATTTTTCCAATCATTACGTCACGCTATCCAATCAACAAAATAGTATCTCTGTTACATTGCGAAACTTAATTGTTTTAATTACTCTTGGCTTAATCTTAACTATGACGAACTGAACAAAATCCGTAATTTTTTCACTGCATCTTGCAATTGACTTAAAATTGCTGATATCGTTCACGGAGATTAGTTATTAAATAGTAAGTTTGTACTGCGTTTTCAGTTGCAATTAAAATGTAGATAATGAAAGTTGTTTAATTTTCTCCGAAAAAAAGTAGGTCGTCTTATGCTTTATTCCGAAAACGTAGTATTTCTTTGGTAATCAAAACAAATCGCTCCATTTGTTGTGTTGCGATTTGAAGAAAGCAGAATCCAATAAATCGTTCTTGCTCATTAATGAGTAAAATGTCTCTTACGAGAGATGAGGCGAGCCTTGAGAGGCTCTCGTTTCAAATATAACGACTATGTTGGAAATCACCTTTTTTAATACGTTTTTATTAGCTTCATACGTATGTATGTAACGGCATATTTGAACACGATTTTGATCCCCTTCAAAACGTCGGATTCACTCAAAATTTGGCATACTTATTAAGGACCGATGACAATTCAATATTTTAAACATTTTGATCCTTTATCCTTACTAGGATGATCAGGATTAGCGATTATTTGTTTTCCTGAGACCCGGAGGGTCTGTGTTAAGACCAAGAAGGGAAACTACCAGGCGCGCCGATCACTTATTTCTCGGATAAAATTACCAACTGATTCAGATGAAATTTTTGAAAAATTGAAAAAAAAAGAATTCAAAAAATTTAAATTCAACTACAAAAGGAAAAATAAATAATAGATTTAAAAAATCTAAAAAAATATGCTTTTGAATCTTTATTTAATCTTATGAATCTTTATTTAAGCCATTTTTGTAAGAACTAGGTCCGATCTTATGAGGTCGAAATTTGTTGTGTATAAACATATTTCTTAAAACTTTATTCTATACATATAAGTTAAGTTCTGTACAAAAACTGCGGATATTTTTAGGGTTAATTAATCACACCTTGTTTTTGAACACAATTGTCATAGATTTCTTAGTTGACTCACAGACATATTTATACCATTTTATTAATTTTTTTCAGTTTATATTCTATTAAGTGGAACTTAACAAAATACTGAAATTCGCTATTTTGCTTTGCACCAAATAATTCATGTTTCTGTTTCACCTAGTTTCCTTTTAAATTTATCTTCAACATTATTTAATTTTATGCAATGCCAGTGGTGATTTCATAAGTAATTTTAGTGCAGTGATGCATACGTAAGGATGCAATAAAATACTGATTATAATTCAGTTTAAAGTTTCATCTTGATTTTATTTAAATCACAAATAATGTTTTATAGTTATATACTTTTCTATTTCAATCATATGTTTCGACTTGAAGACATGGATAGTTGTAAGGTCAGATGCTCATAATAATAAAGTATGTAATTTATTTACATATTTACATATTTCAAATGTGCAACTCTGATTATTACTATCTGCCCTACATTCATTTATTTTTCTACTGAATTTTCTGATTCCTAATTACCTTGTTCCCATCTTTAAACTATAATGGTAAAATATATTGCACGCCAGTATGAATACCATACCAGGTAGGTTACCATACCAAGTACCATAATTCTATTCTTGTAATTACGTATTCTTTAACATAAAACAAAATCACTGAGGCTATCTATACGTCTTGTTAACAAAAACGAATCTATATTACATTGATCCCCTCGAAAAGCTTGCCGTATATAGATATGAATTGATTCTCAAGTGGATAATTTATATAGATACAATCTCATCACAAAATCGGTTACTGTTAGTGCTACCGAGCCGCAACTGAGCTCCCGACAATCAATTTGTAACGGCTTGTAATAGAAAGCTGCCCGATTGTTAATCTAATCAAGTAATGTAAAAAGAACAGGCTTGTTTCGAAAGTGCGACTTGATTGTCGATTTAGCACGTCGTTGCTTGTTTTTCTTAATTGCCGTAATCAGGAAAGTAAACAAGAATTAAACTTGTTTCGTGTGTTTTTATTGTTTAGTTGTTGTGAGTTGGAAAGCATTTATATTTTCACCGTACATCTTATCATTTAGGCCATAAAGACTTTTAAGTCGTCGTGGCCTAACTGATAAGACGTCCGGTGCATTCGTGTTGAGCGATGCACCGGTGTTCGAATCTCAGGCGGGTATCAATTTTTCTAATGAAATACGTACTCAACAAATGTTCACGATTGATTTCCACGGTGAAGGAATAGCATCGTGTAATAAAAATGAAACCCGCAAAATTATAATTTGCGTAATTACTGGTGGTAGGACTTCTTGTGAGTCCGCGCGGATGGGTACCACCACCCTGCCTATTTCTGCCGTAAAGCAGTAATGCGTTTCGGTTTGAAGGGTGGGGCAGCCGCTGTAACTATACTTGAGACCTTAGAACTTATATCTCAAGGTGGGTGGCGCATTTACGTTGTGGATGTCTATGGGCTCCAGTAACCACTTAACACCAGGTGGGCTGTGAGCTCGTCCACCCATCTAAGCAATAAAAAAAAAACTTCATAATACAAATTTTCAATAAATTGTGAATCGTATGTAGTTCTATCGTGACTTAAACAATAATAGTTAGGTTTAAGTGTAGCATAAATAGCTTTCGAAATTTAATTTCACAGAAATACTTAAATCGGGGTGTGAGTGTTGCTACATAATGGCTCAACAAATAATACCAAATTGAACTTTTCTAATTAAGGGTTCATTTATTTTCGAGTATAATGGGTTCGGAGTCAACATTCGATTAAAAATAGGATTTTTTAATTAGGCAATTAAAAAAAACGAAACGAGCCGCGCCCATTGAAACGCCGCATGGTTTAGTAGCGCGTAATGTTCCTCGCAAATATAAAGCAACCCTTCCTTAATCTTACCAACCAACTAAATTTATTTACTCATATATATTCCTTTGAAATATTTTATTTATTTTGAATTAAAATCTACAACACATTTCAAATTATTACTCAAATCTGATCTAACTACAAAAGATTACATCTCGAATCAAATTACGCTAAATTCGAATAATCTTTCATTGTAATAAATTGTTACTGATCTACTATTAGTCGTTCGCGCAATTAACAGTAAGTCACGTACCAATGGAAATTGGTGTTAGAAAATAATCCCTTTAGAAAGAACCGTGTTTAGATTGTTCCATTATAATATTTGTAATTCTCTTGTGTGTGTTATACGAGTATCACGACTCATATAACCATGCCTATGCTTGTGGATTGTAGAAGCAATCAACGCTCCGGCCTGGGCTAAGTACGGGGGAGTTCACTTCAATTAATATAGGGGATATTGGCTCAAAGTACATCCCTATCTAAGGTATTATGTGTGGTTTTATGATATATGTTAAGCAAACCTGATTAATTTGTTAACCAAAAATGTATTAGGAGCAAAGATGATACAAGTTGGAAAAGAAGTGTTATTAATACTAGAGGTCCCGCAGTAGTCGAAATTCGACTATAATTAATTGGAATTGTAAGTTTGTACACTATTATGATTGTATGTTATACTTCTATAATCATAAATTTCGCCAAGACTACACTATAAAAAATGTTAACAAAGACAAACCATATTCTATTCTCAATTTGACAACAGATGTCAAGAACAAAAGTTTGACAATAAATAGTATGCATGCGTGTGTGCGTCAAATACACGGTATGTAGTGTGTGTAATGTTCTCTTTATTGATTTAATGTATCTTTTATGCATTATTTTAAAAAAATATTGGCATTGTGCACTTCTTCTCTATACTCTCTATAAGGGCCTGGCCACAGCTACTGGCGGTGCGTTTTGCGGTGCGTTGCGAGGCGCGGCGGGCGGTGTGACTTGCGGGGGTATGCCACAGCTAGACTAGTTGCGACGGCGGCGGCGTCAGAGGTGCACGTATTTAGAAAGCCCTATCAAATTTCCCTATCATAAGTGGCACGATATTACCTTGAAATAAGTGCGTTCTTAGCTGAAGATATTATTCAATCAAGAATAGGGGCGCACCCAGTTAGAAAAGGAGAGAACTTGGCGAATTTCACACTATTTATTATTATATTAGGAATATTAGGAATATAAGAACTATCCCGATAAATAGATTATTAATAGAAAATAGATTCAACCTTCACAGAGATTACCAGGTTCAAATCTCAATTTGCCATTCGTGTTAATTGCCGATAAAGCCTATCCTTTTAAAAATTATTTGATGCGCCCATATCCACCAGGTGGTTTTAATGCGGAACAAATAATTTTCGACAAAACATTATCCCGGGCAAGTGTCACAATTCAGTACGCGTTTGGTATTCTAACTAATAAATTTCGTATTTTCACGAAAAGTGTAAAGGCAAACAAAAAGCACGGACATTGATTATAAAGGTTTCGTGCCTTAAGAGAAAGAGATGGAGACAGAGATGCAGATTTTCAGCAGTTTGTTTCCCAGTTTGGAGACTCCAATATTCACAATAGCGTACGCAGATCAAGACGGAATAATGAGTAACGGTTCAAGCATCTAGAATACGAAATCAATTCAAATTTCAAATTTTATTTCAATAATCCTATCCAAGAGTATCTAGGAAACCATTAGTACCAGAAAATTGTTGTTTTATTTCGTCCCACATTTTTTTTATAACATGCCTATATTTATGATGTGGATGTTTTGACATCCACATTTCTGGTCTACTCAGTATTTCACTAATGAATTGTTCCACATCCATTATATTTTATTAGCTCAACGCGCGGTAAAAACAAAATGATTTGTTTCGGTCGCGCGATGCCTCAATGCGTCCACCGACACCGCCGCGCGCGCCGCTCTGAACTGTGGCCGCCTCCATATTGTCTAGTACATTTGTTTCACTCGCACATCGTGCAGCTTGTCACCGCCAGATGTCACGCGCCTCTCACCGCGCCTCGCAACGCACCGCAAAACGCACCGCCGGTAGCTGTGGCATACTTCATAGGTTGTCTACCATTTGTTTTCGCCGCTCCCGCTTGCCGCGCCTCACGACGCACCGCAATTCGCACCGCTCTCGGCTGTGGCCAAGGGGTAAGTGTGGAAAATTTCATACTCCTCCGTCAGCACAATTTTCGTAAAAAGGCATACAAAGTTTTTGCTTCACGTATTAATATATAGACAATTCACGTAATTACACTCGTTTATATATAATAGTATCGTACTTACGGTATGTATGTAAATGACACATTGTGTGTGTCGGTTGAATGTTGAATCAGCCGTTGGCGCGGTGCAGTTTACAATCAGTCGCATTGACGCGTGTCGCCGTATGTCTGCCGGCCGCGTCATGCCGCCCGTCTCGCCAATATTTTTCATCCCCTGACATGCGATCAATTACGGGTACTTCGAACGCTTTCCGATATACTTTATAAGGGAAAACATATGCAATAGTTCTTGCAAATCATAATTAATGTAACCGATTAATCGAAAGTTTATTGGTTGCATCAAAAATGCAATCAAAAACTTAGCTTATTTGTAATTGGGTTAGCAATGAATAACCATTTGACATACGGGAAATTGGAAATTGAAAAAAAAAAATAGTGATGTTTGTAGACATTCGTTTTACACAATATCAACAGTTCAAGTTAATTTTACGATTTGTAATACGGAAAATACATTTTAACCGAACAACAATGTCAGGAAATAGCTATCATTTAACATTCTAGTAATCACAAAGACACAAATGGTCAAACATTCACCAGCTACCCGCAATATGTAGGCCGACTAATGTTAATGAATAACCGAAAGATTACTCGCTTGCAAAATGTAATGGGTGGCATTCTAGCGGCAAGTAACGAGGTTACCGAGTTCCCCGGAGTCGCGATCTCGTCGTGACTCTGGACGCCGTCGGGAGCGTTCCCGGCCGAATTATCTCACAAAATGGACGATATAAATTATCTGTAATGGGCTTTATTGCTGTAAAATATTGTGTTTGAATCAAATTATCCTCAAAGTTATTGAAAATTAACAGATATACGATCTATTGGTTCTGTGAACAGATTTTCCGATTGTAACAAAGTCAGAAAATCGAAAATGGAAAGCAATCGCCAAATTGTGGATGCGATAAAATAGCTTTTATCGTAGATTTTACGATTCTTTTCGCACTATCCCAGCTATAAACGAGGAATCAGATGGTGCGAAAGACCGCGGGTGGCATAACGAAAATAACTGTATTTACTTTAACCCATATTATAACTTGAACTTTCTATTGCCCTTTGGCAAACGATAAACTGATTTGATGTTTGTGATTTAGAATTCACCCTTGTATTTAATTTCGTGATTATATAAAATAATTGTTAGCTTTGTTTATCAATCTTGATGGTTTTGCTCTTCGTAGAATAATGGACAAAAAATACTAACTAAACTAAACTAATAATACTAATACTAACTAAACTAAAATACTAACTAAAAAAAACTAAAAAAAAAAAAACTAAATACTAAGTTTATTCAGCGCAAATAGCTCACTGCATGAGGAAATATTTTCTATGCATCTTTATAAAACCACATCAAAATACGTCTTGTAAGATTAATGAATTGAACAAAGCGTCTCTTTGACCAAAAAGGTGGAAGGCCATAAAATATGGAGCTTTTGAAGTGTTCCGCCTGGACGATCGCTATCGAGAGCTTTACTATAAAACATGTTCCCGGCGTCCTGGGATGGCAGGGAATTATCCGACTCCACTTCATTCCCGGACCGAATTTTTAGAGAAAACGATAAAGGTAACTACGTACATTGATGATACTAGTGCCGTATTATTAAATAGAAGACGTACACGAAATATGAATATTAGCATTTATACACATACATTTAGATCTAAGAACAAAGGATTTTTTAAGTGAAATGACAGTGACTGTTCACAACGAAATCGTTTTACGTTTTCTTTTTAAAGTTCTCTTTGAAATGCAACAAAGAAAATTCAAAGAACTTTTACATAACAAAAACATGCAAGGGCTTACACAGAGCTAGTTAAAGGTTGTTATAATTTGGGAGTAAATTATTCAATATCTGCACGAAGATTGTAAGTTTAAAAGTTACGGCAGGCAAACAAGGGACGGCGGTTCGATCCACGGCAAATGGAAATCTAATTAATGGGAGTGGAAACTTGTGGAACGATGGACCGTTTCTCAATAATCGACCCCCACGACTATGGAAATTTAGTTAGAGCCCCTTCCAAACAACGATTTTGAACAATATTCTGTGAGTTTAACTTTTTTTTGTATAATCACGAATATTGAAGCAATGACAATTTTCATTGTTCTATTGTAGTTGGTATGAATTGTTTATAGCACGTTGTAATGTGAATGCATGAGACATAAGATTCAGTTCTTAATTATGTATAAGGTATGAATAATATTTAAAAAGAATGCAAAATTAAATCATCGAGGAATTTTAATTTGTCAGCTACTTTTAATATAATCTAGTATTTTATGATAGAAATCTTCGAAAATACGAATACTCTAAAAATACAATTTAAATATTGGTTTTAAAAAGAAATGTCCGTTTGAATTGGAATTTTATTATGTTGTTCATGTTTGTGACAACTTATTAGAATGTTGTCGTCATTTGGAACTTTAGTCCTCGCGTAATTTAAATAGCTCCTAGGCTGCAAATATAGGCGGGAAAAAACAGTTTGGAAATTGAAATACGCGATGGAACCCTTAGTATTTTCCTAACTAAGAAACAATTAGGCTTGTCAAAGCCTACGTTAGCATTAGTCCCTGTAAATCTTAAGTTTTGGCATTTTAATATTAGCTATTTAACTCTCGAATCTAACAATTAGGCCAAATATTTATTTATTTATTATATTCTTTGTAAAAAACCAAATTGAAAACCAAATCGGGACGGAATGAAATGAAGTTAATTTATATGGAATTAAAGGAAATAAAACTTAGTTCCGTTAAAAGGATGCGAATTATATGGATTTATTGGAAGATCTCGAGAAGCTACGTCTAACGATTTTGTGCACTTTCACGCATGTTAAATGGTTAATAAGCCACCGTTATAACAGGTTTAAGCTCTAATAAACACTAAATAAAAAAAACTAAAACAATTCGCATAACTTTTCTCCCCGTTTTCCCGCCAAAAAATTTAACCTCACTTTTTAGCAAAAATGCTGCCAGAACTAAATACTAATGTAGCCGAATATTTTATTGGTAAGTATATATTTTTAATTTAGTATTTAAATCGATTAACTGTCTTATTGATGAAATTTCTGTAAACATCGTATTCGTAAAAAATAACTATGAATAGTAATGAACTATGAATGAGCAATGGTTTTCTTTAGGAGTTTTGAAATTGTTTTATCGATTAATATTAGCTGCTGGTATTCAAAATATTTGTAATTCTTTGTTTTAGCAATGTTCACCTTGTTCAAGTTCACACTTGAGTTCAAACTCATTGTGAATAATAATCGGTACCAAGGCTAAAGTATGTTAGATTTTATGATTTTTAAACATTTGATTTTTTTAATGTGTATAAATGTCGCCGCTTACCTTGAAACGCGGAGTAAAACTATCGATGTAGTCGTAATGACTACTATCATACCCAAAAAATTCAGAGCATATGATTGCTGCCTTAAAAACTAGCCAATTAAGTAACCCATATTTTCTAAAGTTATTTTAATGTATAAAATTTGATATTTTCATCTTTTGGTAATTGAATATCTGAATTTTAGTATAAATGTTTATAACCACAAAATTAAATCAAATAATGGATCAGGTAATTGAAACACTAAAAAAATAAATGGAAAAGTTTCTTCTTATGGCACGTTGGTATTGATATTTAGCCCACTGAGTTTCTCGCCGGATCTTCTCAGTGGGTCGCGTTTCCGATCCGGTGGTAGATTCTGCGAAGCACGGCTCTTGCTAGGGTTCGTGTTAGCAACGTCATCAGGTTTGAGCCCCGTGAGCTCACCTACAAAAGTTAGGGTTACGCTGAAATAGCCTCTCAAGGCTCTCAGCTTAGGTAGGAATAATAAAAAAATAAAAAAAATATTGATATTTTAGATTAAACCGAAAGTGGGTTGACACAAGGCAGGTGGCCGGTCGTAAAGCTCATGCCAAATCCCTGTCCAGCATGATAAGAGTTACTTACTGCACCGATCCCACAAAATGTGGGATAAAGGCAAGAAGAAGAAGGTGGTAACTACCCGTCCCGTCTCAAAACATGTTCTACCAAAAGTAATTATGCAAATTTAGAAACTTTATGTGTTTGTTTCTGACCTGATGTATCTTCATTGTTAGGCGCATAATTATTTAACAATAGTCGATAAATTCGGACGCGGATCGCAACTATCAGACCACGGTCGTTGATAAAAACACAATTTTGCTATAGGTAAAAAAAAAAAAAAAATGTTTTGACGAAAAACCATTTGTTTTGTTAAAATTGTTCAACAACATTACCCATTTTCAATATCAACCAGATATAAAGAATAAGTCTAATCAAAATTAAGAACTACAATCGTAAAAAAATAATTTCCTGTTTATTTTATTCGGATTTAATAATTACATTCGGAAAGCCCTAGAGAGCAGTCCCGTTATAAATCCTGTCTAAGTTTCCTCAATAATCCCGATACCAGCGCTATCAATCACAGTACGTAGTAAAAACATGCGTACTTAAGAATCAATGGTCCGCTATCCATCAATTTCCTCAATTTACCATGAGAACAGTGTCAAAGCATGTAAGCGAGTTTGAAACCGGCTCGGGGATAAAAAATAATAAGATAACGCTCGACACCTACACGAACTTGTAAACTAATCTACATAATTGCTTATCTGCTCATTTGAAACTTTTGAGTGTCAAGTGTTTCCTAAAAGTGATAGGAGATTTTTGTACTGACGTAGCGTAGATCTGTCACCAACAAGTAAAAATCGTCGGTCTTTTATCTTGATACGTTTCACGCTTTAAATATTTCATGCTTTAAATAAGATCAGTTCGAAATTGTTTTTTTTTTTTCACAATTTAATTGCGTTTATTTGCGAGTCAATAAAACGGAACATATCTTCGAACCTCCTTCGAATATAAACTCGTTCGAACAATTTATCAGTAAAAAAAACCCTATAAAATCGTGGTAAAAATACACTATCAATGTTATTAAAGGCCACTTTACCATTCGGCACGTCGTAAAGACAGATGCGAGAAACAGTTTTCAGATAACGGCCAAGTTTCTAACTTTTCACATTTCCTTCTCGACGGGTACTGGTAATCTCGACGTTGTCGTGTGTTGTGAATTTCTTAACAATTTATCCTGTACGTAATAGCTTTAAACAGCGCCACAAAATGTCATCGTCTCTAACTATTCATTCCCTGTTTAATGTTATAATTACCACACTCATTACTTACTGTAAAAGCTATTTATTTTGCATAATGGTGTTTGTGTGAGCGCAACAATGGTCGGTCGCAATGCGGCGTGGTGGAAATATGGCGGACTCGGCCCGTTGCCTCCGAATCGCCAAACTTGACCACGTTACTGCTTTGTATGCTTGTTCTGGCTTCAGACGCTTTTCAGCCGTTTATTTATGTTGTCTGACGCTTGAAAGTTTCACATTATTCTATTTTAGCATTTTTTTTTAAATTCGACTGTTTGAAGCACGAGAACGGCTTCTTAAATCAGTTTCTATAAATTAATTAAATTAAATTTTATTCTCCTAGATAGATCGGCCGTAACTGAGAGAAACGCAAACGTCATTGTCGCGATTCATCTTGTGACTTGAGATCGAAGTCAAAATTGTAATTTTTTTTTACATACATATATGAGTGGATAAGCTCACGGTTTACCAGGTTGGTCTTAAGTGGTTACCGCAGCCCATAGATATCAACAACGTAAATTCCGCCCCACTCGCCTTGAGACATGAGTTCTAATTCTCAGCTTAATAGTATAACGGCTGTTCAAACCGAAACGCATTACTGCTTCACGGCAGAAATAGATAGGGCGGTGTTATCTACCCGTGCGTACTACTAGTGGTGGGGCGTCATTCTCATGAAGACATCAGTAGTTACACAAACCGTAATTATTGTTTGATTTTTATTACACGATGTAATTCCTTCAACGTGGAAATCATTCGTGAACATCAGAAAAATTTGACGGCCTGCGGGACTCGAACACCAGCATAGGCGCATTGCTTAATACGAATGTACCGGGCCTCTTATCCTTTAGACCACGACTTCGATATGTATTGTAATAAGGTCACGAGAAGGTCAGCTTCTCTTGAAACCAGGTGGCATGAATGTTTCGCAAACAAAATTCGCACCCCTGAGATTTCACAACACGCTTTGCTGGCAGCAATTACATACATTTTTAATTTCGGAGATATTTTATGGGATTTTATTTCTTCAAACCGAAACTGAATTTAATTAAGTTAAAGGAAACGTATAATAACCTAGTTTTGTGTGATGTGAAGTGAAATGAATGTAAAATTATAAAAAAAACATCCGATAATTTCATAAAATTTGCATGTAAAAACACAGTGCTTGGTCTTCCAGAATTCAATAAAAGACTTAAAGATGTCGCAAAATAAAAGGAAAACCCAATCGAATTATATGACAACCCAATGCTTCAATGTTAAGCCCATAGTAAGTTATTACGGTTGATGACTCGTAGGTTTACTAACCTCTATACTCTTTGAATTAAATCTGAACAAGTAACATTAGACGTAAAGTGATTGGAATAGAAATGTGAATATCGGTTTTCGTGTCAGGCAAGATTAATGGATTCTTTATTGAGGAAGTTAAAATTTCGCGTAGTGATCAAATAGACTTATTAACTAATCGTCTCTACGATTTTAAGAAATTAATGAGAATTGTGATTTAGTGGTGGAATAGGTTCATTTTAACAATTCGAATATGCAAGCACGGCCACTGGAATATATTCATTTGCGAAGCATCAGAGCTAGCTGTAAGTTCTCTCCTGAAATCTCTCAGGCAGTCCCCCGGATAAAACTGTAAAGTCCTTCGGGCCAAGAGCCATACCAAGCAGAGTTCCAAAACGCCTAGAGAAGTTACTGTTCTTACATATTATTATTTGCGTTCTTAGGGGCAATACTTTACTAATCTAATTTCTTAATTACTAATCCCTACATTTACATCTTGAGTGCTAGTGAAGAATCAACACCCTGTCTATTGCTTCTGTCGAACAATCACGTGTTCGGATTTGAAGTGTGAGATTAAAATGGCACAAGATCTATTACACGCCTCAATTGAGGACAAAGGCCGTGCGTTCCTATCTTCTGGAGAGGTGGTATTATGACATTATAGCCTGAGCTGTACTTGTATTGTTATTGAGATCACTGAATTAAAATAATATTGATGGATTTATTTTACTATACTGAGACCTTAGAACTTATATCTCAAGGTGGGTGGCGCATTTACGTTGTAGATGTCTATGGGCTCCAGTAACCACTTTACACCAGGTGGGCTGTAAGCTCGCCCACCCATCTAAGCAAAAAAAATTTTTTTACATCAATAGTATAGTCAGTATTTTATAAGTAAAACGTATACTTGTACTGTTGTATTGCTTACTGTTATACGTAGAATAGTAAACAGAATTATGATAAAGTCAGTAATCAATTTAATTTCAAGGTATTTATTTATACTAAAAAAATATAATAAAAATAAATCGAACATGATTAAAAAAAAAGGAATCGAATAAAAATCTTGATGTTTATTTTGACGATTTGGGTGTTTTTACTAAACAAATTTGAGTTGAATTCCATCCAGTATTTTCAAGCGTAATTTTAGTTGCACGTTGATTAGTTTTGTTGATTAATATTCTGTCAATGTGTATATTGTTTTTATAGTGAGGAAGCAATGAATCGTTTATTGTACCTACATAATATAATATAATCATAAGTACTAGCTACCGACATGCCTAAATGATTTTAGTAATGTTAGGTCACCTACGTGATGTCCTTAACATCTACGCACTTCCTACACCGCTTATAAAGCACAAGAACTGAATACAAAAGGGTCATTGGTACACCAATGGATTTCGTACCCATAAATAACTATTGACTAATTAATATTCACGTAACTACCGCTCACAATCTATGTTCGACGAATTGCATATGAATTTTGTATGGATTTGTAGTATCATGCATTTTATAGTGTTACTCCTGCGAGGAATACGGCCCATTGTCTTGAATCGTATGCAGAGTACAACTACATACATAGGTATTTATGTACAAAAGTCGTTATAGTGCATACGGCGTGCTATAAAGATTATTGAAGACTTAGAACATATTTGCTGTTAGTAAGGCGTAACGTTAGCCCATATGAGTAGATAATTTTGTATTTGTGACGTGAACAAACAATAATAATAAAATAGCGTCTTTAGTTATATAGATCTTCGAATTATTTTTGCGAGTTCTTTTTGATTTTTTAAATATAGGCATGTGGTGGCCTCGCGGTCTACCTCGATTCAAGTGGTGGTCACAAAGTGAACGCTGCTGTTCGGCTTGGGGCATGAGGTCGAAGTTATAATTATGTACTCATCAATTATGAAATCTATCGTTGCGAAGGTGATGATGATGATGATGAAGGCAGACATTTTGATACCGATACAACCTCGGAAAAGATCTCAATGGAATCAGCTAGATAAGGACGTATTATACTAAATATTCAACAGTATTATACTGTAAAACCTAAAATTAAAGTATGTCTGTTTATACAAATTGACAATGCAAGTATTTTTTAGTTTAAACAAATATCGTCATAAAAAACACGAGACATTTAAGAAATCCAATTTTCAGCCTTATGGAAGCGGCTAAAGCCGAAAAGTATAACTTGCTATACTACTCAGTTTAAATCGTTTCCTTAAAAATATAATTTTACATACATAGTCAGTCACATTTTATTTAGGTCTTCAGGATAATAGTATACTACCAAACTTAAATAAAAACTAGTACTTAAATTAGCATTTATTAAAAAAAAGTTGAGAATTTAATATTTTAGAAAATATAGATCGTTTTAAAAACTGTTTTAAATAGGTATCTTTTAAATTTGTATTTTCAAATAATGAATAGAAAATGTCTTTTAAGGTGACATGAGTGGCATAAAGAAAGTGAGTTCGTAGCCTCAAAAAACTTTAACCTGTAATATTGTACACCTTAAAACCTTCTTCTATCAATGGCACCCGTTCATTTAATAAATTATTTATATTTTTTCTACGAACTAAGTAGTAAAATATTCCTGAAAAAATATTTGAATCTTATATATTCCATTGAAGTCTTAAAAGTGTTAAAGTATACCTAAATGCACTCAGTTAAAAATAAATTCGTGTTTTGAGGTTATCCATAAAATGATAACAAAACTGACATTAAGTCAAACATAGAACAAACTAAGTTCGAATTTTTTATTAAATTAAATTAAATATATTGGTAAATAAATATTATTATTTATTAAAAGTTACTTTTCTGTTATGAAGTAGCCCATTCCTCAAAATGGTTTTACAAAGAAAAAAAGAAATTGACAATGCTCATTATCGCATGTCAGCTGCTTTAATAGTGGGAAGTAGTGTTCAGTATATAAATAATCGTGCATTTTTTTCGCATTATTTATGTGCAATAATTCACTCAAACCAGTTTTCATCTTCAGAAACGTTTCCGATTCAACTTGAAAAGTTTTTTTTTACTTATCTTTTTTATTTTTTTATTTCATCTTTATTGCTTAGACGGATACGTTTCGGTTTGAAGGGTGGGGCAGCCGTTGTAACTATACTGAGACCTTAGAACTTATATCTCAAGATGTGTGGCGCATTTACGCTTTTGATGTCTATGGGCTCCAGTAACCACATAACACCAGGTGGGCTGTGAGCTCGTCCACACATCTAAGCAACAACAACAAAAAAAATGGACGAGCTCACAGTCCACCTGGTGTTAAGTGGTTACTAGAGCCCATAGATATCTACGACGTATATCTAGTATAATTACAACGGCTGCCCCACCCTTCAAACCGAAACGCATTACTGCTTCACGGCAGAAATAGGCAGGGTGGTATACCTACCCGCGCGGACTCACAAGAGTTCCTACCACCAGTAAACGTTATCAATCTACGTACCATCGTAAATTGTAATCGTAAAATACCAATCTACCTAAACGACTATGTAAAACATTACTAGCTAAGGTTCTAAGATGGTTTAAAGTTGATTATCTTAATCTTTAACATTTCGTAAGCGCCGATATCTGTAGCACACCACATGAACAGCTGAAATTATCTCAGGATTTTCTCGTCATTAGTCCCTAGAGTATGATTACGAAGGTAAAATTACTCATCGGAGAAATGACATAGATAAAATAATTCACTAACGGTCCGTGAAAACTAACATTCTAGAGACATTGAGGACGGTATCGTCGTTGGTGTGCTCATGAGATAATGAGACCTAGTTTAGTTGATTCACACAAATTGAAGATACTTACTGCGTCTATTTGTTTGACCTAGTAATTTGAACTTGAAAATTGTGCCGTGTCGAGATTATATCGCTTAGTGCATTCGTGACTCGAGATTACAAACAAAAGACTGCGCGATAAATTTAAGATATATAAATGAGATACTAAATTCAAGTGGTCATTATAAGTAAGCAATGAACATTGTCTTGCGAGAAATATTCATAGCCATTAGGTACATCTACGTCAATTTGCATCAAAGAAATGTTCTTTCAGTATACTATTTATGAACCGAAGAAAATTTATCATTATTCCATTTAAGAGCAATGGCTCCCGTATAAATTTTCTGTGTCACCCATAGGACCTGGACTAGTCAATATAAATATAAGCACAAATGCAGTATAAAAAAGCCCCTCCCTACCATCTCCCTACCTTTAAAAGGCGGTAATAGTGTTCATTTGCTAAACTAAATACTAGTATTGTTTGAGGAAGTTCATATTTCGACCCCCAGTACGATTTAATTGTTAATAAAATTCGGTAAATGATTATTAAAAAATTAATCAATAACTACATTTTACGAGAACTATTGTATTTAATTATTCATAGGCACATATGTACTTTTATAATAAGAATTTCTACGATTCGCGAAACCGAAACAATTTACTAGTTATGTTTTTATCTATACTTTTAAACTCAAAAAGATTCAGTTAACATTTATTTTACAAACTGTTCAGGGTTCTAAATTAACTAGTCAAGAACATACAAAATGTGTCTCAGTGCTATGCAAACAAATCTTCGTGGTTGCTGGTAGTGAAATTTCGCAGGGAGCCAGCGAATTAATTATGCAACCGATAAACAAGTTGTACCTCGGTTCCCTGGACATCCATGTTAATTAGCTTTGTTTCTGGTGCGCTAAGCTTGACTGCTTTCAAATTATCTTCCCAGGCTTTAAAACGACTTCGAATTTCATAAATGTTGAATACATTAATGTCTAACTTGGATTCAGATTGTTTACGGATTATTCGAGAAACTTTGTTTCACGATCTGAAATTTAGGGAGGAGAATGCATTTCATAAATATTTTCTACAGAAGTTCCTCGAAGCATTTGAGAATGTTAGTGAAAGGATTAGTGTAAGCACGGATAGCAAAATAGACAAAACTATTTCTCCCAAAATTAATAATCATACGCTCCATTTTGTAATATGGCGCACTCATTATATGTGCGTAAACTCCATATGAGAAGTCTAATCCATGAAGCTAAGTGGGTGGCGTCATTGATGCTGAGATGTTTATGGACTCCAGTATTCAAGTGGGCCGAGAGAACGCAAATAAAAAAGTTTATTAATTTAAATTTTCAATCAAACATAAGCCTTTAAAATCGTACAGTAGTTTCAGATTTGTTATTGAAACTAAAAATACAGGAACCAATTTCGTTTATTTGCTACCGGTCGGATATTTACTACCTTTTATTTCTACAAATATTTATGAGTTGTTATTTTAAGGTTTGTTTCGTTTTTATCAACATCGTTGAAAAATTCTCGAAAAAACTTTTTTTGTAAAAAAAGTACTAATGGGAATAGGATCTTTTTTCACTAAAATGTATATTTTATTATGGAATGAAACTGAATAAAATAAAGAAACGGGATGAAAAAAACAATAGGTACCATAATTTTTGGATGAGATAAAATGAAATAACATCTGAATAAAATGGTGGGAATTTACAGAGAGTTAAATAAATGTACTTTACGGAAGTACCCGAGAAACCACATCCAGCGATTTTGTTTTATTTTTCTACACTTGAATTTTCAAAGATACTAAATGTCTTGTGATTACTCATTTAAATCTAAAGAAATATTGAATTAACAAAAAAAAAACAATTTACATAATTTTACAATTGCATTCCAGCCAGTAAAAAACGGAGAGCAGGAAATTACTGGATTATAGATATAGAAAAAAAATAGACGTTCTTTTAAAAATTTGTCACAATTTATTGACAGTTTAAATCTAGAACATTCAGTTCCCAATTATATTCTGTGAAAATGTAGCAGCTACTAGGGATTTAAAAGAAGTATAATTTTGTTGAATCGTTATTTATTGATAATGGTAAATGGAGGCGGAACATTCAGCCAGTAAGAATTTCAATTTTATCTGTCCTTCCAAAATGTGCTTCTTTTGTATTCATTCTACTGTTTTTAATAGCATACATACATATATGTAGCATACATACATACATATATGTACACGAGGCTAAATTTAAAATGTATCAAATCCTTAACACGGATTCCTTGAATCAAACTCTATTTAACATATCAAAGTAAAATACTTGTAAGTTTTAATAGAATCTCTAGGGGACAGCTAACTTTTAGAGTTAAACCTCATAACAATATCTATAGAGGGTATTTAAAGTACGCAACTGGCTTTACACATTCTTTAACGTTTAGTCTATATTGTACAGGACATAAAAGTTAATACATATTAATGAATGTAGATAGCGGCCTCATTAAAAGAAGATGTATTTCCAAGAAGTCTATTATTTATTAGCGTTTAATGATCAGGCAACAAAAATGTATTATAATGAGCTCCGCAACACAATACTTCGGCGTATTTTAAAATATGAATGGCATTTCCGTAAGTGCCTGAAATCTAAGTGTCTATCTAGTCAATGGACAAAAACATATTTTTTTAAAGAGACTCGCATTCAACAGTGCTCGCTTTGTTTCTAATTAACTAGTTTATGTTGTACTCATATGGCAGCTAAACTAATGCAAGACTTTCAATATTGCTTTTGTGCGTCGGCACAAAATTTCATCAAACCAAGAACAACGCTCAAGTACGAACTACAGATCTAGCTTTCTTAGTTGTACCATTCTAATGCCTATAGAATTGAACTCGTGGCCACAGTGGATAAACTTGTTAGATTTGTTTAATTAGATACCCAGCCGTCTACGTGCTTTGATTAAATTAACGTGAGTCCGTTATATCAACTCCACTGAGACTCTCTGTTGGATTGTACATATCACGTTATTGTTTTCCGATATATATATTTTTTTGAATTACCCAACAAAATTAAACTTTATCAATTATATGGTTGTTACTTATGCGATATTTTTTAATCTGATTTTTATGATAATTTACGTTTCTAATTTTATGTTGTTTTAAACAAGTAATTCTTAATAACGAAAACAGAAAACCAAAAAATTATGAACGTCTTATTTTAAGCCGCGGTGATTTAATTGTGAAACTTTTTAAATAAATATATTTCTAAATCGGCAAACGAGTCGGAGAACGTTTATTCTACAGGGCGAACGGCTCTGCCCAGCTTTGACTGTGACATACGATTGAAGATGAAGATGAATAGTGGTTTTCATTGTCAGTAGTCAATCATAAGGGAACTTTTATGCCATTTTTCAAAACATTCGCTCGTGCGTTAACGACGATTTCTTTTCATTTTATTCGCACAATTATCTGATAAGGCACCCTCGATTCCCTTAGCCGGTTTTATTATTCAATTTCCCTGTCATAGATTTCCAAATTCATATTTAATGTCGTTTGACCTAAGCTGTAACTGGTGTACAGTAAAGGTTAAGTATAAGCTAGATGGATAAACGAGCTTACAATGCACTTGATGTTAAGCGATCACGGAAGTTCAACAACAGAGGAGCGTGTATTTCGTCATCAACCTTTAAACACCTGGTCGATGTCTCAATCGTATACCATAGTATAACGGCTATCTCGCTCGTCAAACCGGAACCTATGACTGCTTCACGGCTGAAAATAGACAGGAAAGTCGTACCAAACTGCGCGCGCTCACAATAAGCAAATTTAAAAACAGTGCAAGCTCATTTAACTTTCAGTCAAGAGCTCAAAATGTGGATGTAATCATAGTCGGGGGCGAAAATGAAAATAGAATAGACAGACGTGTACTACATATCACTTACATTGTGATTTCAAAATTATGAATCAGTATTCATCGAAATCAATTAAAATCAAAATATAATATTAAATAAGTAAAAAGAGTTTTAATGAAGATTTTTTAACAGGAATAATTCATAAGGTATTTGAGAATAAAAGATGGTGCTCTATAAAACGGCTGTCTACAAACTTTGTGTAATTTATTAGTTCATTGAGAGACTCTCAGAAGTCATTGTATTCGAGGAAATGCAAAACGTAATGCGAGTCGTTTATTAGTGGTCGCTTGTTTTCCCATTTCTTCCGTATAATGCGATGTCTATCAAGGGATTAGGAGGATTTATGTATGCCATTCTTGCCTAAGGATATTCACTGAAATGGAATATGAAAGAAAAAAATACAAAAAAAACACTGAAGTAGGTTTTTTTGTGTCCAAAGTTTATAGGCGATGTTCCTTGAAACATAATCGCCTCAAAAGCTAAGTTATGCATTTAATAGTCTCTCAATCATATCTATAAACAGTTAATATAGTTTTACTTATATGTATAATCGTAGTTATATCTTATTAGCTATTTTTACTTAACTCATATAAAATCGACAAACAATCTTGTACACCCGAGGTATTCTAAGTGATTGCTATTTTAAAAAACGAGTTAAATAATATTCCGTTATTATTAGATTCGTGTAGAATGGCATTACATGTAGAGTGTTCGTTTTGCGAGTCGTGTGAGTTGTACATTAATGTGGGCGTAAAGTATGAATTATGGAGTAATGCTGCTCAACGTTTTCCGGTCGCACTATGTTCCCGCATAACATGAGGTACGTAGCTTTTCATGTTGTTAAGATTGTCGGTTAATAGGATGAGAAAGAATCATTAAATTGAAACATTTTTTACGAGTTCACACAAGAATTACCATTACCTATTTCGATAAGATTAACAAGGTTGAGTTTTCTAAAAAAAATTTAAACACAGTAATTGTAACATGTCATTTTTTGGAGTTGCATTTGATTTTTTTGTTTATCGAATAGAATTATTGCTATGCAATAATATAAGTGGAAGCCGTAGTTCAATAACTAAGTCGCAATACGACTAAGTAAGTCACTGTTCAAAAATCGAAGGTATACATTTTTTCAAGGTACTTAAAACTAAGTTTTCGGGATGACTTCTATTATGAAGAAATAAAATTATTATCGTGGAATAAAAATCAAGCCCGCACAAAATTGTGAATGTGGTGGTGGGACGTCTTGATAGCTCGTGCGATTAGGTGTCACTCCACTACCCTGTGTTTTTCTGTCGCAATGCGCTCCGATTTGAAGGGTAGGATATCCAAAGAAACTTGTCGAAAGATTTATGCGGCTGCAGGATCCTTAAGACGTCTGCGAAATTTTCTCCCTACTGCCACCAAGACTGCGCTTGCACAATCTCTTCTTCTCCCCATCCTTGATTATGCTGATGTTAGCTATCTCGATCTCACTGAAGCACAATTAAATAAACTAGAGCGTCTTCAAAATTTCTGTTTAAGATTTATATTTGGCTTACGAAAATATGATCACGTCTCAGAATTTCGCGCTAAGCTCAAGTGGCTGCCAATTCGCCTTCGTCGGAATGCTCATATTCTTTCTTTGCTCTATACTGTTCTTTTTAATCCTTCTTCTCCTTCTTATCTCAAAAGACGCTTTGAATTTATCCGTGATACACATACCATATCCCTGAGATCAACGGACAACATGCAATTAATGATGCCAGTGCATTCGACAAGGTTCTACGATCATTCCTTTACTGTTCAAGCTATTCGTTTGTGGAATGCTCTCCCGGTACGTATACGACATGCTGAAACATTAAATTCATTCAAACGCCTCATTAAGGAACATTTTTTAAATACTAGTCAACCGATTTAATATGTGATAAGGTAGATTTCTGAAATTGGTATCTACTTAAATTGTATATGTTTCAAAGGTATTTTAAGTATCTTTTATATGTAAATTGCTTATTCTTATTTATGTGTAAAGAAGCAAAATTTAAACTTAATTTACTTATTTTTTATTTCTAATAATTATTATTATATTATAATACTTTGTATTAATTTTATGTTTATTTGCAGAGATATGTATGTGTATATGTATGTGTACATATATGTATATGTATTTCACTGGAATGGTACACCGCGCGTAGTTCGTTTCCAAATGATTCTTGTCCACCTGATGGTTGTCTGGAAGAGATCGCTTTTAGCGATAAGACCGCCAATTGTACTTTTTGTTTTTAATGTATCGCACTTGTATTATTTGTTTTTTTGGTGTACAATAAAGAATACTCTCTCTCTCTCTCTCTCTCTCTCTATACTGTATGACGTATGGAATGGTGCTTTTACAAATGGTAACGTCGCGACGCTGACGCTGACGTCATCATCATCATCATTATCATTGCCTTATATAGTAACAGTAATTAAAACTTACTTTTTCAAACAATAAATTTTATTCAAATTAAAGTGTATAACGATAACCACAGACAACTCCATGCCATTTGGCTGCTCGAGTCGGAATGTATTGAGCGACAATAGTCACTCGAATTTATAGTATGTAGAACAGTGGGAATAGTTTATTCATAATTTTTTCTTCTTCATAATTGTTAACATGCGTTACACTTATAACAATTAACCAAGAATTTTAATATTGAGGGAACAGTTAATTCTAACCAATCTTAGTTAACTAAATAGCTGCGTTGCGGTGCTTTAAAATTGAGACTTTCCATGCCAGTCATGTCTCAAGGTGGATGGTGGGATACTCGCAGTGATGTCTATAGGCTTCGCTAATCACTTAAAACTAGGTAGCTGGATCGTAAACTAATAAAACCGTCTACGATAACATGATATTTATTGTTAAATATATTTAGCGCGAAGATGTATCACAATAAACAACAGGATAAGAGATAAGCTAACATTTGTCAAGTGCGATCATAATGATAGAAGAATAAAAACAAGGACAATGACAGAACGAGTGTGGGTTCAAGCGTGGGCAATGCGGAGGCGTTGTACTACTTATACTATATTCACACGCGCCACTCAACTAAAATAAGGGCACACATCCTCACCTGAGAACTGATCAAGTTCGAAGCCTTTCAATAAATCTACTACAACTTTTCAATGTTTTATTACTACTGGGTAACGGATAATATTGAACAAGGCACAAATATTGTATTTCAGGAATAGATATTACCAATGAAGTTACAACGAGACTGGCTACAAAGAGGGTGTTCATTAATGCAGCCATTGGAAGAACAGACTCTGCCACGCTCATCCCCGAGGAACATATTAAGAAGTGGTTACTGTAGCCCATATACATCTACAACGTAAATGCGCCACCCACCTTGAGATATAAGATTTTAAGGCCTCAGTATAGTTACAACAGCTCCCCACCCTTCAAGCCGAAACGCATTACTGCTTCACGGCAGAAATGGGCAGGGCGATGGTACCTACCCGTACGGAGCCACAAGACGTCCTACCACTAGTAATTACGCAAATTATAATTTTGCGGATTTGATTTTTACTACACGATGTTATTCCCTCACCGTGGAAGTCAATCGTGAACATTTGTTAAGAACGTATTTCATTACTAAAGTCGGTACCCGCCTGCCAGATTCCAACACCGTTGCATCGCTAGATACGAATGCACCGGACGTCTTTTAGTCCACGACGACAGGTCCCTTTAAGGTGGTGATACTTAGACTTTTTTAAATGATAACTGTATTAATCAAAAAAGGGAAGAGCTCACATAACGCTTGTTAGATTTAGGCCTGAGAATAGAATTGGCAGCGGCAGGCTACTGGTTAAGAGCCGTATTGTTTGCCCACACCAACAAACACAACCATCCTGTTTATTTCTGCCGCGAAGTAATTATGCGCTCCAGTTCGAAATCGAAAAGCCTTGATTTGCTAAAATTAAGACTTCTATCTCATGTTTCAAAGTAGATGGTGGTGTTCACATTGTGATGTCAATGCGCTTCAATAACTCGGCATCAGGTGGGTTAAGCTCATCCTTTATAATCCAATAAAATAAAGAAGAGGATCGTTCGGAATGTCGATAATCCGTGTCTGTCGAACCATTTGGACTTCCGGGTTCGTTTATTTTTCACAGTGAGATCTCCGAGGAATTGTTGAGATCCTCTACGAACCATACCACCTGTCATCGAAGTACAATCAGTTTGAAATTTACTGTTTTATATTTTTAAAAGAAGAAGAAACGACAAAACAATAACATCAGAAAACACAATCAGACATAAAGTCGTTAATACAACGCGAGTATAAAGGTTGAATAGTCCCGTTTCATTATTATAACCTACACAAAATTCAATACCAATGTTACATTGAACGTAAAACTTTCACTTACAAGCGTAACCGATTCATGACATACGAACGCGTTACTTTCTACGTATTCCCGGGCCACTCAGATTTTAGGTGCAGTAAAACAAATATTTACTCACCATTTCTTCAATATCCTCAGCAGCTGCATGTCATATTTCGTCAGTTATAATTGACTATCTGAAAGAAATATTTCATTAGTTGTTGACCGATAAATTAGTATATTTCTGACTCTTTTCACATACCTACAATGCAACATAACGATTTGTTTAGACAATTCAGTGAAATATATCTATTTACATAATGTAAAATACGAATGAAATATGTCTACCTGAATACGCTTCAAGTTACTTGTAAAGTGAATGAATCACGCTTGTTACGGCGTTTAGGTTAATTTTGGTTCAGACTCGATAGAGCCAGTTTCCCAGAACGTGGCGACACGAACGGAAGTTAGTCCACTGACTCACTCTGCCTTCGTTACAGCAGTTTTATTGTTTTAAAAGTGACGACGAGAAATTTCTACTTTTTTTTTGCACAAAAACAACAGAATATTATGCCGGGGCGCTATCTACAAGAATTTCAAACAACTTAACGTGTAAACCGTAAAGCGATAACGTAACTTTCGTATCGACGTTTCTAGATTAATATTGTTTCAAATTATCACGAATTGCATATTATTTTCTTTAATAAATTGTCATTTGAAATAATAATAATAATATATAATAATAATATAATAAATAAATATTTAATAACAATCACGCCACGTTAACTGGTCCCGTGCTAAGTTCGTAAAGAACTTGTGTTACAGGTACCAGATAACGGAAATAAATGTAAGATTTTTATTATACACGTACATATATTTAATATACATCCATAACCCTGGAAAAGACATTTATATTTATCATACAAATATCTTCCCTTGGCGGGATTCGAACCTTTTTTTTTTTTTTTTTTTAACGCTGGGGAATCCATTTACGGATACCCGGTCGAGAGGGGTAATAGACCGGGTTATGTCGGACTCCGGCGCCTCCAGAGAAGAAGAGGGAGAAGAGGAAGACCAAAGTCCTCCTCTTCTTCCAATTCCTACCTGGAGACTACGCCTTGAGAAAGGCGCGCGAGGCGCTGCGCGGCGTCTACCACGCAGGACCCGCCCCGCAAAACCGACTACCGACTAAACCCCATCGAGCTCCACCACTCCGACTCCACGAAACCTACGGTACCGCACAATGCGCGCCGCAGGCTCGCCGTCGCCGGTACCCATCCTGACAATAGGACGGGATCCAATCCCCGGGAAGATCCCGCAGGACGTCGTCTCAGGAGACACCGTGAGTGGCGCATAGGAGCCACCTTGCGCCGCCTCACCACGGAACCGACAGCAGAGCACCGGGCGCCCCCGCACCCAGTACCCAACAGTCCCTACGGGAGATTAACGGGAGCATCGTGCCCGCGTCGCCCACCCCGCCTTCTTCGCTGAGGAGCCGAAGAGGGATTCCACTCCCTTTCGCGCTCCTCAGCCTCGCGGAAGGCCATGACCAGGTCGCAAAATCTGGCCATGGCCTCCCACGAACTCTCGTCCTCTAGCATGCGGGCAATGACAGCCCGCAAGGAGAGGTCCCTCCCCAGCACCGCGATGAGATCTCGCCGCGGGTGCTCCCAACGCGGGCACGCTTCGAGTGCGTGCTGAGCGTCATCATCCGGATGCCCGCACTGGTGACAACCCGGATGTGGCTCTCTCCTGCAAACCCTCCACAGGTACCTCCCGAAGCAGCCATGCCCCGAGAGGACCTGCGTAAGGCGGAAGGAGAGCACGCCGTGTCGCCGATCTGACCATGTCTCCAGCACGGGCACCAGGGCCTCGAGAGTGCGCCGGCGGGTGGCTGAGGTTTGATGAAGTTCCTCCAGCAACCGCTCCCTCCATTTAGCGTACGCCAGATGACGCGCAGCACGCCTCCACCGACTGACAGCCGACAGGCCGGGTATCCGTCCCCGACCCAGGGACTGTGTCCTGCGCCGGTATACCGTAGCCAATACCTCGGCCTCGAGATCCCAAGGAAGGGAACCAGCGAGGGCGCAGGCGACCTCTCGGGAGATCGTACGGTACCCCCTGATGACCCTCACCGCGAGCGCCCGCTGAGCTCGGAGCAGCAGCGCCGCATTGCGTGTGGAGAGTGTGGGCGACCACACGGGAGCGCCATACAAGGCCATACTGCGCACGACCCCCAGGTACAGGCGTCGGACACCGACGCTGCAACCACCAACGTTGGGCAGAAGACGGACTAACGCACCTGCCATGCCCAGTAGCCTCGGAATCAACTCACCAAAATGGTGGTCGAAGCGCCATCGACTGTCCAGCACGATGCCCAAATATTTGAGCTTCGGCTGGACAGCGATCGATACTCCACCGACTATGAGCGTCGCGCCCGGAGGGGGTCCTCTCCGAACCGGGTGAAAGCATACGGCCTCAGACTTGTGGAGGGCCACCTCAAGGCCTAGTCTCCGAATGCGGCTAACGACGGTGGAGACCGCCGCCGTTGCAAGGATCGCTGCGGTCCTGTAGTCAGCTCCGCGAGCCGTCACCAACGTGTCGTCGGCATAGCACACCACGTCGACGCCACGCAGGCCAGCACCGCGGAGGACCCAGTCGAAACCGATGTCCCACAGGAGTGGTCCCAATACCGACCCCTGTGGGACCCCGCACGACACCGTTTTTCGTCCCCATCCTCTTCTCTCGGGGAAAATCACGCTCCGCCCTGAGAGGTAGTCCTCTATCAGGGTGCGGAGACTATTGGGGATGCGGTGAAACCGAAGTGATTCCACGATCGTGCTCCAGGGGATCGTGTTGAAGGCGTTGGCGATGTCAATCGACACAGCCAACAACACGCCCCCCTCGGAGCACGCACAATCGGAGAGATGGCGGACACGCAAGACCGCGTCCACGGTCGAGCGACCCCTCCGGAAACCGTATTGGTTAGGAGCCAAATCAGGCCCAACGTTTTCCAGGTGCTGGACAAGGCGATTAGCGATGACGCGCTCGAAGAGCTTACCGGCCTCGTCCAGCACGACGATTGGGCGGTACCCGTTCGGTTCGTCACGTGGCCGACCCTCCTTAGGAATAAGGACGAGCCGACCAGTCCTCCATGGCTCTGGGAACCTGCCCTCACGGAGGCACCGGCTGAACAGCCTTCGGAGAGCAGGCCCCAAACCATCGCCCGTCAAGGCGAGCGCCCACGCTCGGGACGAGATCCCATCGGGACCGGGAGCCGTGCGCTTCGCCCGCATCCTCTGCACAGCCGATTCAAACTCCGCCTGCGAAACGTCCGCAGGCTCCCCGCCATCAGCAACCCGCATCGTCGTCATCACAGGGGGGACGAAGGCCGTCCCGGTAAAATCCGGAAACAGACCCCCGACTACCCGCTGCAATGTCTCCGGCGGCAGGGTGCTGGTTGCGGGGGGGCCCAAGGGCGGAGCACATTGCGCGCCAGCCTGTAGGGCCGCCCCCACGGATCACAGTCGAGCGAAGTTAGTAGGTCGTTCCAAGCAGCCTCCTTCGCCTCCCCGATAGCCACGCGCAGGGCCCTTATGGCCATCCTGTACACCTCGTACAGTCGGTCCTCCTCATCGGGGTCCCGGTGCGTTCTTCGACGTCGATACCGTTGGTATGCGCGACGACTGACGTCGCACAACCGGCGCTGGCTAGCGATCTCCTCAGTCCACCAGTGGACTCTGCGTTTAGGAGCGAGAGCTCTAATGCGAGGCATAGCGGCGTCGCACACCCGCGACATCGCCTCGCGCAGATGCTCCACCCCCTCGCACACGTCCGCTGGCTCACCAAGCGAGTCAAGACGCCATGCCTGGACTACAGCCGCCTCACACAACCTCTCGACGTTGAGGCGCTTCTGGGCCCAACGAGGACCCCCCGCGCCGCCACCGCCGAGCAAGGAAGAGCCCTGGATAGACTCCGCCGGAGGCACTGCGACACCGAAACGAATGTAGCGGTGGTCGGAGAGCGTCTCCTCGCCGACCATCACGGCCCAACCGCGTACGCGATTCGCCACGTCAGGCGTGGCAAATGTAACGTCAACCACGGACCCGCCCAAACGTCGCACGCACGTGAGTTCTGCGCCACGATTGACGACGAGAAGACCGCTTCCGACCAGCCACTCCTCCACCGCCCTACCTCTGGGGCACGTCCTCGAGGATCCCCAAGCCAATGACTTGGCGTTAAGGTCCCCGAGAACGAGTATCCGTTGGGAGTGCGACCTCCCAACGACGCGGCTGAGCTCGCTGAGAAAAACCTCAAACTCGGCGAGCGTCCTGTTTGGGGAGAAGTACACTCCCAATATGAATACCTCGGCCCAGAGGACAGCAACAAAGCCGCAACCTCTCTCGACAACGTCGAACCTGGGCGGAGCACCTACACAACAACGTCGGATGATAGCCACTCGGCCCTCCAAATCGGCTGCCCAATCGGGGCTCGAAGGAACCCGATACGGCTCGGCGACCACCGCAAGATGGGTCAACCCCTCTGCCATGCTCTGGAACAAAAGGTCCTGAGCTCTGGCAGAGTGATTGAGATTCCCCTGCAGGAATCGAAGGACACCTGTCATAACAGGGCGTCATTCGATGTCTCCATAGCCGTACCGGGCTGCCTCCGCGCATTCTCAAGCGCAGCGGAAGCTCCTCTTCTAGGTCTCGGTCTCGGGGACTTGGCACAAGCCTTGCTCCCGGAGACGTGATCCGCCGGTCTGCCGGCAGAGGCACATACAGCACAGTGTGGCGCCAGAGAGCAGCCGGACGCTACGTGGCCGGTCTGGCCGCACCGGTAACAATCACGGCTGCGGTCGACCGACGACGGACATCGAGCGCTCACGTGCCCTAGCTCATGGCATCGGAAGCACTGTAGCTTCTTAGCCTCTAGTAGATGAGCGCGGAGCACGCTCCAACCGACCCTCAATTTCGGTACGGCGAGGACCTTCGTCGCGGCAGCGACGGGCAACCGAACCAACACCTGACCCATCCCACTTGGGCCAGACTTGATCTCTCCGATCTTCACCGCTTCAAGAGTGCATTCGCCAATCCGGGCGAGCTCAGCGGCTACTTCCTCCGGCGTCAAGGAGTCATCCAGCCCGCTGATGCGGATGGCTGCAGTCGTCACTGGCCGGGTCACGATGACCCCCTCCGCGGACAGAACCTCACGAAGCTTTTGGGCCAGGAGATCAGCCTTGGCGCTCTGATCAGCACCTTCCACTACCAACACCTTGGCCCCAGTCACTGCAGACCGGATGCGCTGGATGGGGATTCCGAGTGCCCCGGGGTCCACCTTGGCTCTCGCTTCGGCGAGTACGCTGCGGTATGTGAGTCCTCTTTCTACAGCCTCCGGCTGCAGCTTGAGCACAACAGCTTGAGAGCGCGGAGGACGCAGCTTTTTCTCTTTCCTCTTTGCAGAGGACGGGTTTTTCTTTCCCGCTTCAGCGGGTGCTACCACTGGAACCGTCCTCACTGCTCCCTCCCTCGGCCGAGTGCCCCTACGGGTGACCGTTGACCAGCTCTCGATCAAGGAAGCTGGAGCCGGGAGGAGGGTGGGCGTTCCAGGTGGAGCCACTTGCGCAGTGGCTTTTCTTCTGGGGCCTCGTATCCTCTTTTTCGCCGATGTTGTAGGTGGCACTGGTTTCAATAATGGTGCCGAATTCAGTGTAGCGTCTACGACCATAGGAGGGTCCGGTGATTTTTCGCGGCTCTTCCGCCTGTCCGCCGCTAGCGATGGTCGCATTCGCGGCTCCGGTAGAAGCCGTCCCTCCAGCCCCGCAAAGCGAGCGTCGAGCATCGTGCCGACAGCTCGCATAATGCGCTGGAGGCGCAACTCCTCCTCTTCTTCTTCGGTGTTTGGGGCCGGGGCTGCGGCTGGTGCATTTCCTAGCACCTGCGAGACCGTAGCCAGCTCCCTCCTAATTTCATCAAGCTCCTTGCGAAGCTGTAGGATCTCCTGCTCCTGCTTGGCGTTGATCGCACGCAGTCTTTCAGCCTCTTCAGTTGCGGTGCGGCCCACAAGGTCCTCCGTGGCCTCCTTGACGGTGGCCGCCAACTCCTTCAATGCACGCACATACGTGCCCTTCGGGCTACTAGATTTGGCGGCCACCGTCAGAGCCACCTCAGCACTCTGATGGAGCCTACGCTCGGCATCAGGCTTAGGGACAGATCCCTCAGCCGCTCTCTTCTTCTGGCGCGTGGTGCGCGCGCTCTCTGTGAACTCCCTCTCCTCTCTATGGGCCCTAAGGCACGCCTTCCTGGCAGCAGCCATGCTAACGCACTGCCTCGTGGTCGGAGGGCGTCCCCTTCCACGCTTTGATGGCGTCACGGCTCTGGGCTTCGCAACTGACGGGCCCTGAGCCTCCGAACCGGAGCTGCTGCTCAACCCGTCTGAGCTTATATTAAGGACCCTTTTCCGCTGTCGTCGTGTCGGCGACGAGCGGGTCGACGATTGGGCCGAACCGACTGTGGCCATGTCATCGTCTGACACGACATTGGCTCTTAAGGAGCTTACTTCAAGGTCCTTCTCGGACATCTTCCTCTGAACTCCGTCCTTCCCGGACCTGACGTCTAGGCAGTTTTTGCCCCCCCAGAGTACGTGGGGCAGCGTGCGTCCGACGAGTCGGCCGCACGGAGGGATTCTCCCCCGCGGAGCGGGAGGTACCCTCCTGGGGTAGTATCTTTTTAAAACTAGCCATTACATTTATATCTTTTTTATATATTTTTTAACCCAGGGTTCGGTTCCCTGGGACACCCTAGCGACTGGTCGCCCACCAGCCATTCATTCTCTCGCCGGGTGTCAGAGCTTAGAATTGGGTATAAAAGGAAAGAAGATAAAAATAAAACCAAATAAAATCAAAATAAAACCACAGGAGAAGAAGAATAGAAAATCGTGTAAAATAAAACAATGAACGGAAACAAAAGAAGAGAAAGAGACAGATTGAAACTTAAATTAAATTAATAAATAAATAAAAATAACCAAAGGACAGTGTGAACAAAACAATAAAACAACAAGGAAAAGAGGGAAAAAGTGGAGGCCCTCGCATCTCCAGGAGAACCACCCTTCAGCAAGTGAAGGGGGAGGAGAGCGTGTAACCCCCGATGCTGGTTTTGGTCCGCGTCGCTCAATCTCTCCCGCCGTAACACAACGAGAGAGAAGGAGCGATGCCCCTGTGACTATTGCCCAGAGGCCCGTGATCCGCCACCTACGGACGCGCCCGGTCGAAGTCCAGCAACTCCCCCGCAGACGAGACCCACAGCACGCAGAGTGCGCGCTGCAAGCTCGTCCACGACCGGGGCGGGATTCGAACCTGCGACCACCTTGTGTAGTGACCATGTCACTTACCACTACACCAGACGGCCGTTGCCGAAATATGTAACTAATGAACAAAAGACGTACAGTGTATGTTTTAAGAAGGCTAGACTTGTAGTATTTTTGAAGCACTAAAATTTATAAATTATTCTACAGTCTTCTTCTTCTGAGTCGGTCTGTTCCATGCTGAATTCGTGTCGGGTTTAAAATGTTGACCACTTGACACGCTATGCCTCCCCACGTCTTCCTGTCCTCGGCAGTCTTTATAACCTCAGTAATTGGCAGGCCGGTGAACGTCTTTACTAGATCAGACCAGCGGGTAGGTGAGCGTCCGCGTGATCTTCTCCCGTCAGCCTGACCGACTACTATCAATTTCTCTAAATTATCGAGGTCTCTACGAGCGATGTGACCGAAGTACGTGATTCTAAAATAACAGTATTTACTACGGAGAAAAACATCAACTACTTTAATTTTCTCATAACTATTGTTTTAACGATGTACCGAACTGAAGCGTTTCTAATTCGATGAAATTCTAATTTATTTGTATAGGTTTGACAAAGGACAGATCCCTCAACCGTACTAATTGCAGTACAACCCAAAACCAAGTGAAGCAGAACGTTTCTCATAGGCGCTCCACGAGACTGGTCACACAGCAAAAACTTATCAAGAAAATACACTTTAGTTTAAATAAATATATATTTTTTTAAATATTGAATATTTACTGGTGGCCCGGAGGCTTTTCCAGTTTCACCAGGGTGAGCAAAGCCTCAGCCTAAGATAAATCATTTTTCGAATAATATTCATATTTTTACTTACATATTTACTGTTTATATGGTAAGTGCTCTTTGCAAGCCCACTCGAATCGGGATCACTATTCTGCCTATTTCGGCAACGATATAGTCGCTATTCTTCGATGGGTAGAATAATCGGGATTTTTTTTATTGCTTATTTGGGTGGAAGAGCTCACAGCCCACCTGATGTTAAGTGGTTACTGGAGCCCATAGACGTCTACGACGTAAATGCGCCACCCACCTTGAGATATAAGTTCTAAGGTCTCAAGTATAGTTACAACGGCTGCCCCGCCCTTCAAACCGAAACGCATTACTGCTTCACGGCAGAAATAGGCAGGGTGGTGGTACCTACCCGCGCGGACTCACAAGAGGTTCTATCACCAGTAGAATGGATATACCAGTTTAATGTACCACCTACCACCAGTTTAATGTAATGGATACAAGTCGAATTTCAATCATTGATCACACTATAGTATTATGAATTCTTCAATCTAATCAATTATTCTTTTAGCCGTCATCTTCTGTAATGTGAGAACATTTACAGTGAAAAACTTTGTAATAAACAATATAAATTCAACGAAACTATTTATTTTGTTTTATAACGTGTTTAAATATTCATAAGATCGTAAGAATGTTTGAGCACAGTATTACTGAATTTTTGACCTTAGTAAGGGCAAGCGCGGCAGGTGTGCCCACTGACGTAAAACTACGGTTGCGCAGGTGAGAAGTTATGTAATACATAAAAAGAACCATTCCGAATAAGAAAGGATTGATTTCAGGCTTTTATATCAAACTAAGGTGAACTCGCGATTTCAATGAAACGAATTGAAACAATTTCAGTTAGTAATAGAGTATGTGTGCTTAAATCTTAAATCTAAAGATTTTGTGACCACCGAAAAAATAGGCCAGATCTTATGATAAACATTCATACAAAAAATTTAGAGTACAGACACACTTTTGCAAATGATCAATTCCCCATACTATACAACGTCTTAATGTCTTGATCAATTTTAATATAGACATTCTTAAAAAAAAAAAAAAAATATTAAAGTTGAAATATTAAAATTGACATACCAGATATCCCTTAAGTAAGTTAACTTAAACGTTACAACGTTATTTTTAATATTATATTCGTGATGTAAGGTAATGCTTCCGAAGCTAAAAAGGGAATAATAATTTCACATAGGAATAATATTAATTTGCTAAATTCAGCATAAATATTATATATTTCGTTTCACTATATTTATCTTTCGTGAGTCCGTAACATAAAATGAAGGAGGTGGAGGACCCCCGCGTAGCACGGGATCAATGACCCCGCGTGTCAGCTGGTTTTAGAGTCCCGTACCCAAATAGCAAAAAACAGAACCTCTATTAATTTGACACGTCACAGTCATCTTTCCGACAGGCGATGTAGCTGATATTTGGAAATGACGCTACTCGCAATGGCGTACGGGAATTACGAAACAAATTTATTAGCTGTACTTAGTAGTTCTCATATTGTCTAAAGTACTAGTCTAAAGTAACTAAAAGATTTATAGTTATATAGATTCTAATCAATGGTGTCTTATGTATTTTTATTTAAATCAATAGCTCTAGAGGTAGGTGCTTTATCGTAAAAGTATGCTGTCATTGAAAGCGACTGTGTTTTTTCGAACCAAAATTATAAGTTTATAATGGTATCTACGGTGTTTAAATAAGAAAAGACGAAATTGCGTTTCTTCTAAACAACAAGAAACAACATTTAATGCCCTTTCTTCAATAATTCTTTAACACACATTTCACAACGTCCATTAACCGAAAAATTATTTAAACAACTATCAATTGTCATATGACAGATTGACATTCAATCATTCATTACATCTCCCCCGCTGAAAAGACAATTGTAAGAGGCAGTGAATGGTTTTACAATTGTTTATCATATCAGATAGACACTGGAGACAACTTTGTTATATGGTAGAGGTTTGATTCTGCTTTTTTGTGTCCAGTGTCAACTTCATAGATCGATTCTGAAATCTTCTTTAGTATTTTGTATGGCCCTGTTCTCAATTCATCCATTTTTTTTCTGTTTAGTTTATTTCCATTCTCCACATAAACACTATCTCCTTCTTCTAATTTATACCCTTTTCTGTACTGGTCAAATATATTTTTATTATAATTGTGAGATTTTATTGTGTTTTCTAAGGCTAATTTTCGATCTCTTCTCAAATCTTCTGTTGTACAACTTGTTTTCAAATGTAGTGGTAGAATACTCACATTTTCACCCTCTAGAAGGTACCTGGGAGCAAACTTTGTAACTGTGTGTTCTGTTTCATTATATTTTTCTACGCATTCTTGTGCAATTGTTGTCCAAGATGTCTTCTTATCGCTTTCGTTTATTTTACATCTTATCTTATTTGTTAGTGTTTGATTTAATCTTTCGTTAAGCCCATTCGAAAAAGGCGCATCAACAGCTGTGAAAACTATTTTGATATTATTATTCTTTAGAAATTCTTTAAAGTCTTTTGAATTTATGCCAGGGTATTGGTCTGATAATACCATATTAACGTCATAATTTTTTGTTACCTTTTGCATTAGCTTAATGAAATCATTGGAGCCTTGAGTTTTTGATGTACAAATATAGGCATACCGTGTGAAATGATCCACTAGAAGATGCAAATACCTTTTGGTTGATCGGGATCCTCCAAAGCCCCCAATAGTATCGATGGATACAATTTCAAATGGGTGTGTGGCGGGTCCCAAATGTGACATTAAACCATATTTCGACTTCCTCCTGGACTTGTTTTTAATGCAGGTTTCACACGCATCACACATTTTATTAATGTTTGCTGTAATATTTTTGGCTGAAAAGAATGGTGTTATTTTATTTGTCATTTGGGTTCTTCCAATGTGGCAGTATGTGTCATGGACTTTTTTTATTAGAGCTTTGCTAAGTTTTTCTGACAGTATAATCTTATTTCTTCTTTTATTTTTCTTGTAATAAACTTCATTCTCTAATATGTGCTTATTCTTTTCTTTTTGTAGGTCTGGATTTGTTAGCTGGTCATTCTTTATTTCTTGTAGGTCGATTAAATTTACGACCTTTAAAAAATCGTCGTTATTATCATTTGCTTCTAAGACTGGATTTCGGCTTAAGCAGTCCGCTTCTTGATTTGATTTTCCTGGGTTGTATTTAATTTCAAAATTATATTGTGATAGATAATATGTTAAATCACCTTGTTCCTCATCAGTTCGAGCTTTAATGTTCATATTTTCCAGGGGTTTATGATCTGTGTATACCATAAATTCTTTTCCCATAAGCCAATGTTGCCAGTATTTGACTGCTTCTTTTATCGCCAGACATTCTAAGTATATTGCCTTCTTCTTTTTCTGTGCTTCTGTTAATTTCTTCGAAAAATAAGCAACCGGTTTACTCACGCCGTTTTCATCGTCTTGTTTCAACACTGCTCCAACTCCTTTGATACTAGCATCTGTGTAAATTCTTATCGGTGAATCTGGGTCAAATATTTTTAGGATTGGTTCTGAGCAAAGCAATGCTCTAATTTTATCAAATGCTTCCTGGCATTCTGCCGTCCATACAAATTTCACATCTTTCCTTAATAAGTTATGTAATGGATCGAGGATAATTGCACTATGTGGTACAAACTTATGATGAAAATTTACTTTTCCCAAAAACTGCCGTATATTTTTCCTTGTTTCTGGAATTGGGAAGCTTTTGACAGCAGTTAAATAATCTTTCAGAGGTCTAACTGAATTGTCTTCTATTATATGACCCAAGTATTTAGCATGGTGACTTGCAAATGTACATTTTGAAAACTTCAGTCTAAACCCTTCCTTTTGTATTGCTTCCAGTAGTCTCGATATGTGTTGTATATGTTCCTCAAAAGTTTTAGAAAAAATTAAGATGTCGTCAATAAAGTTTACTGCAAAGTTAGATAGTCTGTGTTTTCTTATAATATTGCTCAATATTCTTTGAAAAATCGCTGGTGCAGTCTTTAACCCAAATGGGAGACAAGTCCATTGAAAATGTCCTTCTTGTGTCACAAAAGCAGTCTTATGTCTATCTTGAATTTTCAATGGGATCGACCAAAATGCTGAGTTTATGTCTAATGTAGAATAATACTTACAGTTTACTGTTTTGGTCATTAAGTCCTCTATAAGTGGGAAAGGTTGTGATTGTGGAACTACTATTTTGTTTAAATCTCTGAAATCTATGCATAATCTTGTTTTTTTATCATCTTCTTTCTTATATGCTAGAGTTACAGGAGCAGCAAACGGGCTGTAAGATTCCTCTATCAAATTTTTCTGTAGTAGCTTCGATATTTGACTTTCAATTTCTGTTCTGTCTTCAATTGTGCATCTGTACGGACGCTTATAGCAGTATTTATCTACCATCAAGTCTATATGGGCTTCATAATCCTGCACAGAGCCAACATCATATTTGTCCTTAGCAAAAACAGATTTGTATTTATCTACTAACTTCTCAATTTTTGATTGCTGATATAAATCTAGATGATTTACAGACATTTGAAATTCATCAATGTTTACATGTTCATTGAAATTAATTTCACACAATTTGTTGGTATTTATAGTAGTACCCTTTTTTACTATCTCAGAGTATAGTTCCATCTCTGTCTTCTCTTTCTCTTCTATTCTCTCTTTAAATGTTTGTTCTTTATTTTTGTCACCTAGTACATCAGGAATTCCGACATTTGTTACATTATTCTCATTAAAACAATGTTCATTTGAGATTATGCTTTTCTTTTCGGGATATTGTATGATGTTAAGTTCTTCATTTTGTATTAATTTGAATTTTTTTATACAATCCAAACCAATTAAGAAGTCATAGTTAAAATTTTCATTATCCACCACAAAAATATCCATATTTCTTTCAATATTGTAGATTTTTATTTTTAGCGTTACCATACCTTTCGTTTTTTTCTCACCATTAATAGTTTTTAAGTTTACAACTTGCATATCATTTGTCTTCTGTTTCTCTTGTATTTTCAATAATCTTGCATTAATTAAAGAAACATTAGATCCAGAGTCATAGATTCCAGAAACCTTCAGAGTGTCATTTATTTGTAAACTTATTTTTATTAATGGTGGTATTTCTAGTTTTTTGGATTTTTCTCATTCAGTTCTATTTCCAATTCTGAATTATTTACTGTTTTTACCACAGCTTTTTTATTTTTTTCTTTGAACCAACAGCTGTCTTCTGGGTGGAACCGTTTCCCTTTTTTCTCATTTAAACAGATTGGGCATGGTTTCTTTTCGTCAATCTTTTTCCCTTTATTATCTAAATTATATGAGCTGTTCCTTTTTTCATATTTATTTTTCATCACCAGATGTTCCAATTTTCTTATCTCATTGTAAAGGTCTTCCGTTCTTTGTAATGTTTCTTTGTCAATCTTGTCCGCCACATAATTGGGTAAACCAAATGCTATGAGATCAATAATTGTTCCGGTATCCACTGTCTTCCTGACTTCCAACAATAATTTCTCCTTCTTTAAAGCATACTCAAGTAAGGATCCCGATTGATATTTAAAGGCAAGAGCATATCTAGTGGAGGACCATCCTTTGTTCGCAAATGTCTCACAAAAATTTTTCTCCCATTTGCTCCATTCTGATTGTACTGTAAGCTTCATCAGCATACAACTGTACCAATCTACACTAGCATTTTCTAAGAAGTTCTTCAAAATTTCAATTTTTTGTTTATCCTCGTTTATTTGAAAACGTTCACATTCTTTATTAAAATCTTTGATCCACTGTAATGCATTTGAATTACGGCCGTTGAATTTTTCTATAATAAAATCCTTTGCAATTTTCCCTAAATTTTGTTTTTCTGGTTTCTGCTGTTTTTGTTCTTGTAGTTTTTCTAACAGTTTTTCAAGAATGTGATTAGAATCACTAGATGTCGATTCATAACTAACAGGTTGTTCTGAAATCTCTTCCAAATAACAATCATTGAATTGCAAATTTTGTTCTTCATCCAAATATGTTTTTGAAATTTCCTCGGTCACAGTTATCCATATTTTCCTCGTTTGATGCCTTTTTACTAAAGAGTTTTTTACTCTGGTGTAGTTAGGAGTAGTTGTGATCACCTTATGAAGATTTACGGGTTGATATTCGACTGGAATTCCAAAAACTTGTCCACTTGGTGTAGCAATGGAAGTTATGCATATGACGTTTGTTTTTCCATCCGCCATTGATTTCATTGTAAAATCAAATCTTAATTTCTCCATTTTCTCAATATATTAGCAAAAATGTTGTTTTATAATGGTATCTACGGTGTTTAAATAAGAAAAGACGAAATTGCGTTTCTTCTAAACAACAAGAAACAACATTTAATGCCCTTTCTTCAATAATTCTTTAACACACATTTCACAACGTCCATTAACCGAAAAATTATTTAAACAACTATCAATTGTCATATGACAGATTGACATTCAATCATTCATTACAAGTTTATTTTTGCTTACGGATTATTTAAAGTCTTGATGATTTTTTTTAATCGTTAATCTAATCTATACAAAGACAAATCTAGACAAATAATAACCCAGTTGTACACGTACTGAAATATACCTATAACAAATAGATTCGCGATTTATTTCCACGTTAGCCTGTAAGGAATCATTGTCATTAGTTTTTAGAAACGGTTTTCGAACACCGATCCCTTTCTCGAACATGTGATTATGCGGTTCAATGCATTTCATATAACATAGGAAAACGAAATTGCTAGATTTTTTTGATTGCCTAACTCACACATGCGATCATCTAATCGCAGTCCCGTCTTTCAGTTTATTCAAATTACAGGCACTACTTCGAAGCAATTATACATTTTATGAAATCAACTTTTAAAAGTTAATTAAGCAACCGAATATTTACTATTACGTTATGCTATTAATTATGTGCTCCATAAATGTAATGTTTGAAGGTTATATTCAATATGTAATATGGATATTGATTTGGTGTTTTCGTTTTATTTAAATCAGCTAATGACCCCAAAATGTATAGAGATGTGAGTTATGCAATATTTCATAAACTTCGTGTGGACGTAACGATCTGACGTTGAAGAGTATTTCAGATTTCAACTTTCAATTTTTCGCTCCCTTGGATGTTCGGTGTAAGTATATCTATATATTAATACGTGAAACAAAAACTTTGTATCCCTTTTTACGAAAACTGCGCGGACGGAAGAGTATGAAATTTTCCACACTTATAGAGAATATAGAGAAGAAGTGCACAATGCTAATATCTTTTTTAAATAATGTATAAAAGATACATTAAATCGATAAAGAAAACCTTACACACACTACATACCATGTATTTGACGCACACACGCATGCATACTATTTATTGTCAAACTTTTGTTCTTGACGTCTGTTGTCAAATTGAGATTAAATATTGTTTGTCTTTGTTAATATTTTTTATAGTGTAGTCTTGCGAAATTTGTGATTATAGAAGTATAAAATACAATCATAATAGTGTACAAACTTACAATTCCAATTAATTATAGTCGAATTTCGACTACTGCGGGACCTCTAGTTTTAATAAATACTACATATACATAAATTAATAAAATGTTTCTAATTTTAATCATTTATGCGTAAATCCAATTTCGATAACAATCAGAAAATATTTATCTATCATCAAACACATAACAGGTGATACAGTGGTAGTATTTAGGTGTGGATTAACTTTATACCTTTAACAATAGTTACAACGGAGCCTAACCGGGTTCCACTAGTAACTTTATATTAACTATTACTATTTTCGTCGCTCTAACATACTTACCTGCTGCTCTTTTGACAAATATTCGATTAAGAAAAAAAAAAAGTTAGCCGACACGTAAAGCACAAGGCAAAAGTATTTTCATATAAAAGTTGCACGAAACTTTATGTGATTATGAATTCCATATTCCCTTTCTTATACGCAGAATACGAAGAAGCGTTTTGTATAGAAATGTTACTAAAACAGTTTCGTTTTTCGCGACGCGAATATAATATTGCGTACTGCCTCGAGGAAAACAGGAAATCAGATTCATTCAGTACAAAAAATATAGTATTCAGTTCACATAAATATTGTACTCGGCAATAATTAAATGACTAAACTGGTGGTAGGACCTCTTGTGAGTCCTCACGGGTAGGTACCACCACCCTGCCTATTTCTGCCGTGCAGCAGTAATGCGTTTCGGTCTGAAGGGTGGGGCAGCCGTTGTAACTATATTGAGACCTTTGAACTTATATCTCAAAGTGGGTGGCGCATTTACTTTGTAGATGTCTATGTTCTCCAGTAACCACTTAACACCAGGTGGGCTATGAGATCGTCCACCCATCTAAGCCATAAAAAAATATAATAATAATAATACCGTTCCACTGTTGCAGTAACTTAACTACTACAATCTGTGACTGTCCCAAACGAGGTCTGACGATCTTACTTTTTGTGAGACTTAGCCGTATTATAAACGTCAATGAGCCATGCTTAAGCTCGTCTGACTTTGAGTGCAAAAACAAAAAAGAGTCTGATGATCTCGACAATTAGTCGAAAGAGCTAAGACTAATAAAACAGGGTAAGCGTTTGTATGAATAGCGTAACATAGTGTAACTTTGGTCTTCTTGTAACTCACATTAATTTATTGGCGTTGGTGTAAATTACTCTTTAGGCGCTAAGCTAAAATCGATGTCTGACATAAGATGGCAATGGACAGTTTACATTTGTAGCATTATACAAAAGGCGTTATACACAAAGTATCTTGGGTTGCGTTCTAATTACAGTTTAAAATTAAACTAGATGATGAGTTTTTTTTGATAACGCCATCTTGTTGTGTCTTTAAAGCGGTTAGTTGCCCTCAATTAAGAAAAATAGTATTATTATTCGCCAATAGATGTCGGTAAGAGTTGATTATTGAAAACACGAATAAAACAACATTTTCTGAAAATAAATCGTAGCTAGATCGATTTATCGCCCCCTGAAATCCCCTGTATACTAAATTTTATGAAAATCGTTGGCACCGTTTCCGAGATTTAGATTATAATATACATAATAATATATATTAATATAAAAGAATTGCTCGTTTAAAGGTATAAGATATTTTTTCGTTTAAAATTCTTTTGGAGAAAATCTAAATAGTGTTTATCAACAATATCACACTATAATCCGAAACATTTCTGGTCGCAATCGCTACTCGCTATTGAAGTAAGAAATGCAAGCCTTTTTCCTGTTATTTGCCATAGAACGCGACCGCAGCCGTTGGACCGCTGGTGTGTTTTTTCAAACCGGATCCCCCTTCCATCGCCGGCTCCCGTCTATATTACTCCCTCTTTATGATTCTAGCGTCGATCGTTCTCTTCGGAAACTAATTGAAGATAACCAGCTTGTTTTTTCGTTCGTACGTTTGTTGATTTTTGAACCAACAAAAGTCGATGGATGCTCAGATATTAAATTCCTTTTGTAGGTTTTTTTTATCAGTTTACCTCTTAGGGCAGGTTACGTGTATAGATATTTTTAGTACTTTTTTTTCTTGCGCGTGAAGGCAGCCGAGCATACGGCCCACCTGATAGTAAGTGGTTATGCGTTAAGTTGCTCATGAACGTCGGCAATGCCCGGAGGGACAGGGCCAAGTCGCTGCCTACTGCTAAAATAGAAATACATATATTAAGTTAGTAAGTTAATGAATACAAAATTTAACAGATAAACAGTGATGTCATTAAAAAAACCTCTTTGATTCTTGATTGTATTCATTTCGCTCTCACAGTGCTCTAATTGTTTAGTGCTTGCGCGTTATATTTATTATTTAGATAATATTATTATAGCAGCTTCTTTTTTGTTTGTAGGTTTTACAGTCCTAGGCTAATTGTCATTTTTTGTTACATTTTACAAAAGACCACACAAAATTAAACACACATTTAAAAACTTTTTTTTTTGTCGTATGAACATTTAATAGACTATTATACCCATGGAATATCTATCATAAATGTATTTTTATTAATTTACATATCAATTAGTCTAAAGGACAATAATGGCTTTAATTAAAGAGGAAATCGTGATCATTAGAATACTATTATTCTTGTTTATTATTAATGCTCTAGATGATGAGCTCACGGCCCACCTGTGATTTAAATGTTATCGAAGCCCAAAAATCATAACGTGATACCTGCTGTGGCGGTAGCTATCGTACAACACAAGATATTGGACAGATGCCTGAATCTCGCTTATGACATTTTCAAGATAAGCTTGCTTATATGTAAACAGATCCAAACAACAATCCGGTGGTAGATTCTGTGAAGCACGGCTTTACTAGGGTTCGTGTTTGCAACAACGTCAGCTTTCAGCCTCGTGAGCTCATCTACTCGCCTGGTTACGCTTACATAGCCTCGCTTACATAGATTCCAACACCGGCACAGTCGTATCGCTCTATACCAATACACTGAGCGTCTTATCTTTTAGGCCACGATGACTTCAAAGTATATTCCAAGATTTGTAACTTCAAAAGATATATTTAAATGTCCACAGATAATAGATACATAATCTATTCCCCGTAGTTGTGAACGGAATATGTTAATACAATCACGACTTGACAGCTACATTTATGTAGGTTATTGAATCGTGATGAAGCCAGAGTCCAATTAAAAATATATGAATTAAACAAATGTTCAAATTAAATTTGATAATTTTTTTTCTAAGAAACTCCAATGCCATTCAAATAGCTTGTTATTGTGGAATATTTTGAAAGGTTGCGCATCTTCTGACCTCCGCAAAAGGTTAAGCTTTATACCCTGGGGTAATAAAAGATCAATTTATTATTATTTTTTAAGTTTTCACTAATAGTATTGGCCCAAAGTAAATTGATATGGCCACCTTCGGGCGACCGGTCGTTGACCGAATAATTTTAGCGTGAATTACAGTCACGAAAGCTTGTTTAATTTTTGAAATCGTCACAGGCTTAGGGTCATCCACCCGAGTGCTATTAAGCTATTAAGTAAAGGAATTTACTTTTGAGAGTAAAAAAATAGCTCATCTAAAATTCGACCGAAACGAATATGCATTGGAATCGCTGAATTATACTTTTACTAGAGGTCCTGCAGTAGTCGAAATTCGACAATAATTAATTGGAATTGTATTTTATACTTCTATAACACAAATTTCGCCAAGGCTACACTATAAAAAAATATTAATAAATACAAACAATATTTAATCTATTCTCAATTTGACCACAGACGTCAAGAACAAAAGTTTGACAATAAATAGTATGCATGCGTGTGTGCGTCAAATACATGGTATGTAGTAGGTATGCATTATTTAAAAAAAATATTAGCATTGTGCACTTCTTCTCTATATTCTCTATAAGTGTGCAAAATTTCATACTCCTCCATACGCGCAATTTTCGTAAAAAGGGATACAAAGTTTTTGCTTCACGTATTAATATATAGATACTCGTACTATTGCATATTTTCAGGCGCTAGTGTATAATTCCTGCAAATTCCACTAAAAATTCTTAATTGCTAAATTTTTCTAATAAAATACGTACTTGACAAATGTTCACGATTGACTGATCCATGGTGAAGGAATAAAACATCGTGTAATAAAAATCAAACCCGCAAAATTATAATTTGTGTAAAAAGATAGGATTTTTTGTGAGTCCACACGGGTAGGTACCACTACCCCACCTATTTCTGCCGTGAAACAGTAATGCGTTTCGGTTTAATCCATTTAACAACAGGTGGGCTGTGAGCTCGTCCACCCATCAAAGCAATAAAAAAAAATGGCTCGTCATGTTTGTGAACGAGTCCGCACGGTTCAAGTTCACTAATTCGCCTCGATCGACTGCTCTTGTCATAACATAAATAGGGGATAGTATGACAGATAGATAATACAGCCCCCACTTTATCGAGTGTACACGTTTCAAACTTAACAATTCTTTATATCAATACAATAGCAATACTAACGTAACGCTCCATTACGTCTGTCCCCTGTTCATTTCTCTAGCGCACCGAACATTGGTAGTGTAAACTACGTACCGTCTCAGGCCACTTCACAGGCCGCACTTAATCGCATCCATTAACTGTCAACTGTGATTTCCTGGGATCCGATTCTGTTAACCTTCACAATCATATAACGTGTTTTATTTAAATTCCTTAGTACAGTCGAGCAATAAGGCGTTTGTCAATACTGCATTAAAATTTTGAGTTACAAATAGAGAATACGGTTCAGGGAGTAGTTATTTTAAAACTGATGCAAACGGTAACTCTTAGAATCACGATCTAAACACATTGAAAAGAACGGCTGATGCGCGAGTTTCTATAGAGCCTAGACCATGATACATTCCGCTAACGAAACGCCTCTAATCATATAATGATAATAAAAAACGGGAGATGAAGCCATAAAAGTAGTACTAAAAAAACGTGTGGCACTCGGGAACTGCCGCTGTGAAGCTATTGCATAGCATTTTTTATCAACTTATGCAATTATAATTAGACAATGATAATTTAATATTACAACAATAATAAAACAAGACCACGCTATATTAAACATTAATAAAAGCAAAACATTAACAGTCCCCTTCACACTCATAAGCTAGACCGCGCGAGAGAGAGATGGGCAGACTTTTCATGATGCGCATGCAGTGTGACGTCACGCCACGCGCTTATTCATAAACACTACATAAGCGCAACGTGTGAATGTGTTGAACGCGAGCTGCATAGTAGGCGTAGTGGGGGTGTCAGGTTATTTTCGTTACGGAATTTCTTGATTCAGTCCCCGCGCTCAAAGCCCGCGATAAAATCTATGCAATAGCTTAAAAGCGAAGAAAATACTAAATATTAATTACTTTTTTATTATTTAGACAAGTGAATATGCTTATGCCCGATTTTATGTTACACGGTTACCGTGGTCCATAGACGTTCTAACATGAATTCTGTCATCTACATTAAAACCTGAGAGATCTAAGTCTTAGTTGAATAATAGAACAGATGCCTCATTAAGCCTGAACGCATTACTGCTTTGTAGCAGGAATAGGCAGGGTAGTGGTTCCTAAAGGAACTTACAAGACGCCACAGAAATCGTAATTACGCCAAAATAAACATTTGCCACTCCGATTTTCATTCACAATACTATTCTTTCATCGTAGAAGTCATTCGTAATGTGGTACTTGCCTGCGGGATCCGAATACAGGTATAGTCGGGGTACGAGTGCACCGGGCGACTTATGCTTTAGGCCACGACGAATTAAAACAACGGATAATTAACTTAACTTACAGCATTAATGCTGTTATAATTCGCAAGTTTGAACTAAGTTTTCATTTTATTCGAATGTAGTTGTAATTTAATTCAATCTAAACACCTACTGATATCTGCAAAGACGTGTGCTACCTGTGACATTTAGAAATCATCAAAATAATTGAATAATTTATTTAACAAAATATCTATTATTAACAGCGCAATTTCATCTGATAATGCTATAAACGAAAAGCAAAAACAAGTAAAACCGCCTTGATTCAAATAAGATAATATATAAAATTCGGGTAGCTGATTGTTAACAATTGATTGATAACAAACAAGTTGAGTTGATTGAAATAATAACTCGAAAAGAGTTCGTGCATTCTGTTCATTTATAAACACTGACTTAGCTAGTCCTGATTCTGAGATAAGTGTACGGGCCGCTAATACAAACTTACAATATTATACGGCGTAATATACAGAAACTAGCGGATTTGATAAAACTATATCTACTAGTAATTTTTAAATCAATTTTCGCATCGATATAAACTCGAATAATTCCGTGAATTATATTTTAACATACATTATGAAGTAATGTCAAATTAATAAATGAAATTAAAACATCACATTGTTTTTTTATTGTCCAAATAAATAAATCTGTTTTTAAACTCTAGACTATCTTTTGTAAGTTTCGTAGCTAGCAATTTCATGCAACATTTCAATATACTCTAAAGACAATAAGCCGCATGTAAAAACAATACTATCGTTCACGAATTTTTAATAAGTGTAAATAACTGGTGGTAATTCTTAGTGGTGGTATGACCTCTTGTGAGTCCGCGCGGGTGGGTACCACCACCCGGCCTATTTCTGCCGTGAAGCAGTAATGCGTTTCGGTTTGAAGGTTGGGGCAGCCGTTGTAACTATACTTGAGACCTTAGAACTTATATCTCAAGGTGGGTGGCGCATTTACGTTGTGGATGTCTATGGGTTCCAGTAACCACTTAACACCAGGTGGGCTGAGAGCTCGTCCACCCATCTAAGCAATAAAAATAAATAAAAAAAAGTACATTGATCCGCTGCTGAAATGCAACTCTTGCACTAGTGACCGTTTCGTGTCCAAGGTTAGTGTAGGAAGCACGAACGCAAGCGGGCAATACGTCACTGGTTACAAAACCCACGCGTCTTGTCAAACTGACCGCCGGCCAAATTAATTACACAGTAATTTTAGACTGATCGCTCTGAACGAAAACAAGTAAACGATTGGCATTTTGACTTGAACTTTTAACCACCCGTAGATTGTTGCGTAATTTACATGCTCTATGATTTATCAATTATGTAACTGAATGCAGATACTTCATCATCATCAGCATCATCAAAACTGCCCACTGCTGGACATAGGCTCGGTATTCTGCTCGCCTCATTCACCTCTTGCCTGCCACCGTTCGGAGGTTATCGCACCACCTAGCCATGGGCCGTTACGTTACTACTTACCATTTTTTTTATTGCCCTTTTAGGCAGACGAGCATATGGCCAACCTGATGGTGAGTGGTTACCGTCGCCCATGGGCTTCAGAAATGCCAGGGGCAGAACCAAGTCGCTGTCTACCGGCAAGAAGAAATTACAGAAGTTAAGAAATAACATCTAAATGAACATATAATTTGATACAGAAATTTTCGTTTTTCGCAAAATTGCCTTCGTTTTAATTCCGCGCTCTAGATTGGACACTATAATAATCAGCGTGGCAGTGTATAATCAGAACTGAGCTTCGAAGCTCACGAACTGCACGTAAACGACTTGCCGCTGTGAAAATCGCATCACTTATTAGTATTCTTATGTAAATCTCTTCGGGCGCATCCGCTCCTACATAATGCGAATGTTATTTGCATGTCCCCGTGCCCTTTGTACTTCGAAACCGGCACTCACCATCACTTACTACTAAATGGGTATCGTTTGTCGAACGGGTTCTACGGACCGACACATGAATACCAAGCGACCACTAATAGACAATGGTTATTGAACAAGCTAGAGTGATTTGGCATTCATTGAAGTCGTGGGCATATTGGCTTTAGCTGAACAAGAGTATGTAGAATAGGTAGCGGTGTCGAATGTAACGTGACTCGAATAATTTAATCCACCGCTCCACAGATAGGGCCGAACATTTATTATCCAATATATTTTATGTAACTAAATTATACTTAATAATTCAATTCGCGTATTTTAAGTATGATGTAATATTAACTTTACAACTATGATATCACAGGATACCGCTAAAGGTCTCGTTTTATGGTTACATTCGCAACAATATTAAACTGTAACATAATGTACTACAAGTAACAGTTATATTTCGTTCTAGTTTTTTTTTTATTGCTTAGATGGGTGGACGAGCTCACAGCCCACCTGATGTTAAGTGGTTACTGGAGCCCATAGACATCTACACCGTAAATGCGTCACCCACCTTGAGATATAAGTTCTATGGTCTCAAGTATAGTTACACCCGCTTTTTTTTTTTTTTCGTGCCGTTGGCCGAACCTCCTACGAGGTCCCCGCGCCTAGGGGGCGTTGCAGGTGTTGAGAGCAGATCGCGGGCCCAAGTATTTTAGGGCCCACCCACTAAATGAATCCCCTGCACTCTTACACCCGACGTCCGATCTCCGTCCGGGGTCAGAACCCGGTCAGAGTAGGGGTGTTCCCGCGATCAACACTACAACCAGACACACGGCGCCACCCCGAGGACGCCCGACCGACGGGTCGTCGAGGCGATAGTCGACGACCGACGACGTCGGTCTCCGCGGTACGGCGGCCCTGCCAAGCCGCCCAGGCGATGCCACTGGTGTTCCGGGATACCCCGCTGGGCCCGAACCAGCCTGCCCGGTCAGAACGAGATACATCGCCGACCGGGTTGCTCTTCCACAGTATGTTCGGCGACGACTAGTTACAACCGCTGCCCCAACCTTCAAACCGAAACGCATTACTGCTTCACGGTAGAAATAGACGGGGTGGTGGTACCCACCCGCGCGGACTCACAAGAGGTCTTACTTACCACCAGTAAAAAATCTAAAGTTCCGTTTTATAAGTACTAAAATACGACAGCAATATGTATGGGTGTCGACGATACGTAAAGAATATCAAACACAGGATGCCTTGCCAAACGGGTTTAGTTTTTGTTGCTCAGTTGCCATTAGTGGTCACCATGAATGCAGCACGAGAGCTGATGCATCGCATGCTATTTCCTCTAATGGCGAGGCAGATTTCCATTGTGAGTGATCCGGACCGCCAGTCTCATTTACCTCAGAGGTTATACGTAGAATCAATTATGTGTTTCTTCCCGCAGGCACATTGGCATCCTCTATATCATTTACTCACATTACTTGTTATTAAACGCCCACTTATTTAATTGTGAGGAGCAGAGCAATTGTTTTCTTTTAATTAGATACTATTTAAGATTGTTGTTTTTTTTTTCTACCTAAGCTGATAGATAGCCTTGAGAGGCTATGCTAGCGTAACCGGGCGAGTGGGTGAGCTCACGGGCCTCAAACCGGAAGTGTTGCTAACACTGGCTCTAGCAAGAGCAGTGCTTTGCAGAATCTATCACCGGATCGGAAGCGCGACGACGCGGAAGGCTGTGTCTATGACTTAATTCACTCGTCGAGCCCTTCGTCGCAAGACAGATTCGACGAGGACGGTGACCGTTGCTTGAGATACCTAAAAACACCGTTAAAGGATCGGCAGGATCCGTAATGACGTGCTTAGGGCAACGTCGAGTGTTTACCATTCGATCCACAAGATCGAGTATGGATTGTTGTAATAGCAGTTGTGCGTAACAGGCTTTTCTCTATATTTTATTTTCAAAAAAAGTTCTTTTTTTTACTTTTTGTTTACATTTTGGAACTATAATAATATCTTTGTACATAAATGGACAATTTATAAAGTACATTTTGCGTTCGTTTTCTATTACGTGAATATATAATACAATGATCAGGAAATTAGTGGGCGCAGCCAAAACACCCGAGAACCAGTTACCAGAACCATTAAACACCAACCAACGTGTAACAATAAAATTAAATAGATCTTTACAAACTACTCACACAATAAAACCAGTTTCTGCAGCGTCCCTTTCTAACACACAGCGTATCACTACGTCTTCAATTAAATCTAAAACTTTTTAGACACCTCGTTCAACGAAAGATAATGACTGTCGACGCCTTAATGTTCTTGATAGTAATCAATTCAATTTCCTGAATATAAAAATGTTGATTCGGCGATTAAAATGTTCGATCTGCTTATTCTGTGCGACACAGTTCAACGATTGAAAACTGTTTACTAAAATACGGTTTGAAAAACGACATGACATTATAAATTACCATTACAAGCTTCGATTTGATACTATTGTACTAGCTTACTCAAGTATTTGATATGATACTTTAACAGATTGCATTTAATAAGACCTAATTGTTAAGCTATTGCATAGATTTTATCGCGGCCCTTGAGCGCGGCAACCGAATCATGAAATTCCGTAACGAAAAAAAACCTTACACCCCTCACTCCGCCTACCATGTAGCTCGCGTTCAACACATTCACACGTTGCGCTTGTGTAGTGTTTGTGAATAAGCGCGTGACGTGACGTCACACTGCATGCGCATCATGAAAAGTCATTCCATCTCTCTCTCGCGCGGTCTAGCTTATGAGTGTGAAGGGGGCAGTTAAGGTTTTGCTTTTAATAATGTTTAATATAGCGTGGTCTTGTTTTATTATTGTTTTAATATTAAATTATCATTGTCTAATTATAATTGCATAAGTTGATAAAAAATGCTATGCAATAGCTTTACCGCGGCAGTTCCCAAGTGCCACACGTTTTTTTTTTTCAGTTTGGTTCAAAATTGTTTGACTTTTTTTTTCATCCTATGCTGTCTTAATATTAAAAAACAATTAACAGTTCCACAATATAAAAGCATTAAACGTATAATACATACAATTTACAGAGTACACTCATTTGGTTAAGAACTTATTATTTACAGTTTTCTATCATAGTTAGGCGATTGTTCTACTTTTACCTATAGGCTTTTTAAACGATTACGATTTTGCTGCCTACGACAACGAACGAGTATACAGCCCACCTGTTGATGAGTGGTTTCGGCGCTTATGAATATTAACGATGCCAGGAGCCGCTGCTTGTCCACGAGTGTATGTTCAGACCTCGATCAAACAAGGTCTTGTCATAGCCATGAGCCAACATTGAGGGAAACACATTCCAGAGCCGATTTTTGTAAAAAAAATCTCTGGAAACGCGCAGTAGATGAGCACAACAGTATCAAGTAATAAATCTACACGGGAACAATTTCTAAGAATTTATATGACTACATACTTACTTAAATTTCAAAATGACCTCATTGTGATTTGGTTTAATTCAAAATACCACGAACATTGTTAACTTAACAAAATGTTCAAGTATTACATATTCTTTGTCTGAAAATCGTGAATTTTATATTAGGTACTGACAGAAATCGATTCCTTACTAACAGTACCGTAAAGTATGTAATGCTGAAACAGTTACGTGTTACTGCAAATAATATAAATAGAATTTTTTGTGAGCACTTTTATATGTTCGTCCTTGTCATAAAGCTGATAGAACTGATGTTATCGAAGTGGTTCGCTCGTCTATTTTTATGTTGAAAATACCTACTATCATATTTATCTAGATTTACTACAGTCTATGGGATAATAATAAACCCAAAGTAATTTTCTTACAACTTTGCAAGCGTTAGCAGATTTCACAGTAGAAAGTCACCTTATAGGATTAGTTCATTCATTGTTCCACTTTCCGACTGACATAGCTTGTGTGGTAGACATGTATTTACATGTAAAATAAATCGTGCCAATAGTTAATTTAATAAATAGTTAAAACAATTTTTTCTAGGCCATTTCTAAAACAAAAAAAAATAATGTCATCTAATAATGGTTCTATTAATTAGTCCGATCCAGAAATTTGTTATTGTTAAGTACTCCATAGCGCTCTAAATAGTCACGAGCAACTGACAGACATTGAACAACATGACTAGTCGATGCTTATACAAATACTAGCCTTGTATAAATGTAGAGATACAGACCCAACTCCGATTGAGGTTTCAGTGTCAACGCAATCTGCATACCACGTCGTCCGCAGCAAACATTTGTTAGGAGTAACGGAATTCCTAGTTGCAATTGTCACCGGCGCCAGAATAACTAGCATATCTCCACAGGATCACTTCTGTTGACACAGTTCCCGAATTGCGGTAATTGTGGAATTGATAGAATGACGCTATGTAGAGCACTGCCCAAGTCTATAAGGTTACAAAAAGCTCACAGATAAAGGTGTCTTTATATGTAATTGATTGGCACTAACAACAAAAACAACAAAAAAGGTCGAAAGTTCTACCGTAGTATATGTGGATGTAAGTATAATTTATTATTGATGTATTATTCTGAATGTTTGGGTACTACTAAAGAATATTCAGGCAATTCTTTATTACAAACTTGAAGCTTCAACTTCGAGAAATCTATAAGTAACGTATGTAGATATAAGTATAGGCCCGAAACATAAAACGAAACTAAGAAATACTTTCGGAAACTTTTTGTCATAGAGAATCGTTGACTTTTTACGCCGACAGTATGAAATACGTTAATCACAAGTTCGCCTGTTCAGCAATGATCAATAAACTGTATATATACACTAACTCGTTCCAAGAAAAAACTAGACTGCGGTACTTACTTGCTCAAAATTAATGAACGCTGCCTGAAAGTAAAATTAATGATTTTTTCGCTATCTACATAAAGCAAACTTGAAAATACCGAGAACCAAACAAGGCTATGAGAAATTAGTAAGCACTTTCCCGAGTTGCTTCTTTACAATGACAATGAATACTTTCCCGTGTTGCCGTTCGGGCGAGTTTAAATTCTTCTGTGTCTTATAATAAATAAAAGAAGTAGAAGTAAGTAAGTAATACTAAATTTACGGTGTCAAATACTACTTGAAATCAGGTATACATTTGTTTCGATAGCAATAATATGATTGATAACTCCTCAGACTTACAATTATTTTTATCAATGTGAACTTCATACATTGAGCTGAAATAAGATGGCGGTATATTCGTTCGTGTAAATATGCCGTTGTCGATGCTTAAGGAGGATTTCGGTTTGTAAAAATTAGGGGTGGGTGTTGCTAAGGCGACCGTTTTTAATCGTTTTTAACTAACTACAACGATTGATGCTGCATAAAAAACCGTTCAGTGTGCCTGGAGTGAAATTACTTTTTACAACGCGTAAATGTCAACTATGCAAATAGTCTGATTATGCGAACATAAGATAATCAGAGTCCTGTATTAAAGTTTATAAAATACGGGCTTATATTTTAATCAATTTTGTTTCTGGGTGGCATTTAATACTATTTCAACTGCGGCATTTCAACTATCTATCTGCCTTTGGATAAATGTTTAAAAAATCGGTCACCCAATTCCATAAAATATATTATGATGTTGTTTATTTCCCTAAGTTAGTGTGGTTAGTGTACCTAAAATTTCTGATAACGGAAGCCAATATTATAAATTATCATTCTCCCCTTCCAAGTTTTCTAATTTTACCCCTTTGATACATTTGCTGACTGACTCTGTAGTGCAATACTTTGCTCTCCTGCTGAGCAGAGGGTTCGTATCGCCCATCAGGCAAACATTTGTGTAATGAAAAGGTTTGTTTTTCGTCTTTTAAGTATTTAATATCTATTAATATCTATAATTAATTGAGTACTAATATGTATATTATAATCTGGTTACTACAGTGCAGATAATCCGAATTTTGGGCCAGACGACCCTGTGTGATTGTCTCCAGTTATTATATTAAAGCTATTTTCGTTTATCTATTTATTGTTAGCGATATTTACCACAAGAATGCTGGATCGAAATCAACAAAATCTTATGAATCAAACTTAAATTCTAATCTAGTACTATCTAAAACAAATATATTTTATTGCTTTCCCAATGTCATCAATTCGTATAGTCAATTCGACGATGATCGACATCTTCTGGGTACTTACTGGTTTTACGTGAAAAACAATTAGATAATCACATTCGAGCTGAGAGTGAAGCTGCGTAACTTCATTGAAAGGTTGGTTTCATTCAAATAACTTATTTAAATTATTCATTTTATTTGATTCAAAAATATTAAAAAAAAACACAAGTCAACTTGTATGATTCAGTAAATAAATTCTGTAATCTACAAATCTTATGAATTATTGATGGCCACATAAATATGTATACAGAATTAAATTGGGTGATGTTTGTGTCAACATCAAAAGTCCGCACTAAAATTCAAAAAGTCGTTTTGTTGCCATGAACTTTTAGCAAAGGCAAATTGTGGTGTGGCCGCCCGCCCAGTGTCACGCCGGCCGCCCAAAGCGACGAACGCGTGCATCTTCTCTAAGTAATTTTAATCCTGACTATCACCGAGCTCGGTGATAGATACATCGGTATTCGGATGTACTTTGAGTGGTTATTACTTAGTGACAGTGATCCGTAATCAACTTTAAATCTAATTATTCAAGTGCTTGCTTCAAAATTTAATTTCAGTAAACTACGTTCATAAAGTCTATTCTAAGAAACAACACATGTTAGTTCGAAACTATTAGGATAAAAGAAATATATTAAAGCATCTAATTAGATTGCTGTGAATGTAATCTTCGTGTACCTGCATTGTATCTTAGTGATCATAAACTTCCAGTAGCATAATAAAAAAAATAGTTATTGAATGACTCATATCTTAAAGTTTTATTGGATTAACTATCTCAGAAGACTGAAGATTTCCAAGGAGCATTTAAAGGTAAAACATTAAGCTCTACACATCTGCAGCTTAAACGCTTTACAATCCCAATGCTTAGCAATGCTGCATACACACGGCTAGCACAGAATATATCTTAAAGTGTACATTTGTTATAATGTATCTTTGACAGAATATATAAAGAAGAGATTTATCTTTTTCATATTTTTCATTCGCGTCACGTTTGTTTCGGCAGCGACAAACAGCACCTAAATCTTTATTTCGAGACGCGTGCAAATAAACAGAATCGACTTTTACGTTTCATATAAACGATGTTTTTTTTCTTATAATATTTTCCACGTCCAAGACTACTATACCATTTCCTTTTTGACTAAAAACTATTTGATTTGTTCCGTCCGGGCGTAGCTGGAATAGCCCTTTAGGCTACCAGCGAATAGGTAGGAAAATTAAAAAATAAAAACTATTTGTGAGGATTTACTTTTATGATTGATTTGGTTGTTCAATAATACTTTTATGCGTGAAGCTGAATAAGAACAAAACAGATTAATTTTCAAAAAATAAAGAGTAGTTTAAAGGCAATTAAGAATTTGCCCTCACATTTAAATATGAGCGAAAGCATCTCCGCAGCGGTGTCTGTGAGCTCTACTAACAGATTTACATCATATGGACGGCAGTAAGAAGATATATTTTTTATCAACATTTTCATATATTTTTCATGACTTAAATTTTATTACTAATCTACTAAAGTAATCTACAAAAATGTCTTTTGTTTATGTTATCGTCTCAAAATACGTGTCCAAAAATAGTACGTTTCCAAGTTCTTAATTTTACTTAATTTTATACATGTTAATTTTAAGCTTGAATGTTTTGTGTGTATTGCTGTTGGTGTGTCTAAATAAATAAATAAATAAATAAATAAATAATAACAAAATCAATCAATCAAATTCAATTCATTTAAATTTGGGCAGTTTTTTTCCGAATGTAAATTTCTTAGAAACCAGTTATTACTCGTAATATAAACTCTAGATATCGTAAAAAATTAGGCACTAAATACATTTTTATAGCGCCTGTTTGTTTTTAAATGTGTAGATGTAGATAGATATTTTTGGTGATGGACATAGATGTATTTTGTGAGTATTTTAAATTACTGTAAAGTTTTTTAATTGTTCTTCATCAATTTAATAAAATTTCTATTGATCTAGAAGGGCAGAGATGTTCACTACTTAGCTCGAAACGTCTTAATTCTCTTATATACCGAGTGCCCCATTCATCGTAACGGAACATCTGACTACTTCGTGACAGAAATAAGTAGACGATGGTACCTTTACGTGTAGGCCCACAATATACCTTATAATTGGTATTTATTCACACTGAAAAATTGTGTAGCCTTGTCTATACTAATATTATAAAGAGGAAAGATTTGTTTGTTTGTTAGTTTCGAATAGGCTCCGAAACAACTGGACCGATTTGAAAAATTCTTTTTCCATTAGAAGCCGACATTGTCCCTGATGAACATAGGCTACTTTTTTTTGTTTTTTTTTGTTTCATGTGTGTTTTAATGTTTCCGAAGCGAAGCGAGGGCGGGTCGCTAGTATAATACCTAGTCAGGTCATAAATTCTGTCACATCTTTAATGTAAAATAATTGAAACAAGTTTATTCATTATGTAACCATTCATATACCAAAATGAACTTAACAAAACATAGATTCTTATGACACTAAAGTTTATTCAAAATGACCTCCGTGATTTTGAATATAGGCCTTCAATCTGCGCGGCCAGTCGTCTATCGCAGCACGAATGAGGTCCATGTCAATATCGGCGGCTGTCTTAATCAAGGATGTCTTGAGTGACTCCAAATTGGGATGAGGCTTTGAGCACGCCTTTTCCTCCAAGTGTTGCCATATCTTGTAATCTAACGAATTCAAATCTGGACTGGAGGAGGGCCAGTCTTCGTGCCGGATGAAGTCGATTTGACGCGCCGCCAGCCAGTCTTGTGTGCTCTTCGCTCTATGAGTTGGCGCCGAATCTTGTTGGAATACCCAGTGCCTGTTATTGAACATGGTATGAGAAACAGGTTCCACAAGGTTCGTCAGGACTGTATTTTGATACACAACTGCATTCGTTTTTACACCTTTCTCATAAAAATGTACCTCTGTTAAGCCCCAATAAGAAACTCCCAACCATACCATGAGCGAGGATGGAAAATGACCTCGTTGGACACGCGGAATACGGTTGCTCGCTTCTCCACTACTGTGTGCGTACACCTTATCATTTTGTTTGTTGTAGCTCTCTTCTACGGTAAAAATTTTTTCATCCGAAAAAAGAATTTCCCGATATTTTTTTCCCACGTACCGCTTCAACAAAGCGCGGCATCTCTTCAGTCTCAGGTCCATTAGACGACTGTTTTTCTTCGATATGCCCAAAGCCCTGAGTCTTCATTTAACACCCTTTTCACCGTGGTTCTGCTTAACCCCATCTGAAGGGCCAACAGTTTCTGCTTACGTTTGGGATTTCTTTGAATTCGCGCCTTCACAGCTTTTATCACTGCTGGAGTCCTAACAGACCGAGGGCGACCACTTCTTCACCTGTCATCTACACTAGAGTCTTCATTGTATCGTTTGATGGTACGATAAACGAATCTTTTGGTTATATTCAAAATTTTCAGTATGTTAAAAAATTGAATTGGCGCGTAACCGCAACGATGCAACGCAATAACTGCAACACGGTCTTTTTTAAGCGTCCACTCCATATTTAAAAATGAGTAAAATTCTAAAAGTATACATTTTTATTTTCATGAACAATTCGAAATTCGAATTCAATAAACTTTTTTGTGGCCAGCATTCTAAAAGAAAAGTTTTTACTGTGTGACAATACTTATGACCTGACTAGTTATATTACATTAATATATAATACGTACTTATTATAATAATACTTAATATATAATAATAATACTTAATAAATAATAATTACAATAATACATTATATTGCGTTATTTCTTCATTACGGAAGTCAGTAAGTACATAGAAACTTACGAAAATTTTAATTTCAAATTTTGAACCCCGAATTATTGCAGTCATTTAGTATATAGATTTTCGTTCTTACTCGTTAAGTTTCATGCTTCAAAATCTTGACTGTTAACATAACAGTATTCAGTGATAGCCAGTAAAAGCGTTAAGGAAATAAGGCGAAATTATGTAAACGCGTATAATTTTAATTGCATCAATTGCTTTTCGTGCCCTATCGAATATTCGTCGCTGATCGGTTGCAGACGAAAGACGGCTTCGTTGCGGTACGTCCTGATTGTCGCGAGACTCAAGAGCCGTGGGAAAACAAACAAGCGCTGTTCTCGTTAACGGGCTCTTGTTCTGCACAGAAACAGTGGCCACTGCAATCCCTGATGTTTGCCAAACAAATCTAATCTTTATCTTCATCACATAAGACAACACCATGAGCTCCTGTGTCTATTAACTATGCGGTCAAATTATGCAGACTGTTCCGGTTTGACTCTTGGAAAGTAATAGAAGCAAATATATTTTGAACATTGCGATGTAAATGATTTTAACGTAATTTAATTCAACATAAATGAAAATATGTTTGCATCTGAAACATATTTAAACTTGTGCTGATATCTGTTTACAATATAAATACTGATACGTAAATACTAAGCTATCAAATAATATGATACTAGATATTGAAGAAATATAAACACAAACAAATCAAACTATGTTACGAACAAAACTATGTATTTCAATTTTGAATTAGAATCTGTAGAAATTAATACGGTTTTAAAAATACTATTTAATCCTCTCACTTTTACTTTGTCCCTGCACCCTCAGGAAACGAAAAATATTAACACTATTCTGCTTTTGACAAAACTTTATTTAATGTTTGACTGGTGGTGTAAATTGTTACCAAGTTACCATCGTCTTATCTACGTCAGCATGAAGCAGTCGTGTATTGCGGTTTTAAAGGTGGGACCGACAACTGTTGGAGAAGATGGGTGGTAATAAGCACGTTGATGCTTATGATTTCCGGTAAAAATTTAAAGCTAGGTGTAGCCGTAAGCTGATCATTCTATCTAGTAAAAAAAATGCGCCACAGGCAGTAGTTATTTATATAAATTTTCAATATCACGCAGTAGTTCATGAGTCTAGTTCTATTTTAACCATTCTACCTTCGCCCGTATCCATTTCCGTTCAGTAATAGTTTCCTTCCAACGGTCGGTATACGCAGCCCCTTATACAAGCTTGCCAGTCTGCTGCATGATTATTTATGCATGACTTTTTATTTGTCAGGACTTAAAGCTACAAAACGAAACCGGTTATACGACGCCAACGCCCCGAGAACGACAAAGTTTCTGTTTCTTATGGTTCGGCGATCTAATCTCTAGCCTTGTCTCCCGGGAACGAGCGAGAGAGCAAGCACATCTCTTGCTCTTACAAGAACTATAAGCCGAACTTAGCCGACTGATTCCGAACCACTTACGACCACACCACGGTCTTACTACGATTCCATTGTACGTGATGAGTATAGTAAGTTTTAAGAAGCGTACGCATTGGTTAAAATGCGATCTTGTTTTCGTTTATTATAAAGCTTAGTTACACAGTTAAACAGTTAGTTTAGTTGGTTAAGGTCAAAGAAAGAGCGCACAGTGGTTTTGCATCTAGCAATATATTTCCATAAGAATAAATCGTTTCATGAACCAATTTCATGAATAAATATATGGAGCAAGCGTTTATTTTAATATAGTAAGTTTATAATTATATTCGGGCATCAATATATTTGGTTTAGTAATTTATTTATTAAGAAACTGTGAACTCTTTGTTTGGACCGGTTTACATGATCGAAGGTGGGTGACTTACGGAATAATTCAGTGGTCGGGTGCTGCAACCGACGGTGAATGTAACACAGCCCGCACTAACATTGAACGTGAAGGTAAAGCTTTCAATTAAGCTAATTTTATAATAGAGCAAAGCACACATAAGGCAGTTTTAATTATAACCTAATCTATTAGTATTAAAGCCTACACTAGTAGCCCTATTCAAAAACAATTAAGTTAGTACGTATATGTAGGTATTAATAATACTCATGTTTAATACAGCAGTAATTAGATAATATTGGAATTAAAATTCCAGATACAATGCGAAACTGCAGTATAAGTACCAAAGCATTTAGTGGGTATAAATAAAATTATTATTTTTTTTGTCTATCAGCAGCCAAGTTCAATAATCAAAGCGGTAGTCTGTGTCCAAGAGGACGTGGTGGCTGCCGCATAGCTAGAATCAGAAACTTCACAAATGCATATGAATAACTTTTGTACCTTTTGAACCAGAATGTATGGTTACATCGCGCCAGTGTTATTAGGGAGGTTATACAAATCCAGCTCTAAATTTGCCAATAATTATAAATTAAATGTTTAATTAATCAATGATTTAAGAACTCAATATCTAGAAAAGATTTTTCATCGAAAGACCTTCTTATATGACTTGAGAAATTACTCAAAGAGTCTTATGTAGATATAATAAAGCTTTAACAGACTCGTGTTTTGAATGATTTTCTAAAATATTACGTTAATACAAAGCCGATCTCGTTAACTAAAGACGGCGTTTCATCGTGAGTACCGATTCAGTGCGGTTCACTTATCTTCAGTGATCTGACCCTGCGGGAAACTGCCGTGCTTCGTGATGATATAATAATGACATTTACATAACCTCAGACTCTTGCATCCAAGTATTTCTTGTCAAAGAAAACGAGCCTCATCAAAACTACGACCTATATCATGTATTACGCAAAGTAAAATTATGAGTCTACTTTAAATAAAATATTTCCTTGACTATTTTGATTATAAAATATGGATAAACGAATATATCTCTCCAGTATTAATTATTCGTGTCATTTTAAAAATTTTGCGGCAGCGGCTAGGTGGTGCCTCTGTCATTGCTGATGTCTTTGAGCGACGGTGTCTATATTCCATCTGGTAGGGCGTATGCTCGTCTACCTACAAAGGCAATACAAAAGAGAAAACATTACGTAGTGATGTGTTGTAAAAGAATACATAAATCATCGCATTAATTCTTCTATCACTTCTATAATGGATTTTACTCATTATCTTCAAATCATATTTTTTTTTTTTACTTAAACCTAAAGAATGGAGAACAGTGAATTCTCTATTCAGCGTGCTCTTGAAATCTATTGAATATCGACAGCAAACACTGACATAAAAATCGAAGGAAGTGAAGCTGCAATTGAAATATTTGCTATGAAAATCGGTAGGCAGCGGCTTGGCTCTGCCCCTGGCATTGCTGAAGTCCATGGGCGACGGTAACCACTCACCATCAGGTGGGCCGTATGCCCGTCTGCCTACAAAGGCAATAAAAAAATAAAAAAAAAGTACCCATAATTTCTTCGGTTTCAAGTTCGTTATCACAAACTGAAACTACTTATATCTTTTCTCGGGTGTTTATCATTTTAATTTTACAAACCACTAATCTTAGTGTACCAGCAGGCTCACCACAAACCGGGAGGAGTGGCGATTGTTCGTGAGGCGCATAACATCTGCCCACAGCAATGATGCTAGACGACGACCACGACCGCTCTGAGAAGAGTGATACGACATACGAATACGAAATCTTAGTTTGGTATACCATAGATAAACATGCAGTTTTATTATCCAGTGTAGGAATATACGACAAAGGGAAGATCTTCCACCGAGCTGGTGATATTTGCTCGGTAGACCGACGGTCCGAATGTTGTTGTTGTTTTTTTTTTTTTTTTTTCCTACCTATGCTGATAGCCTTGAGAGGCTATTTCAGCTTCGCCCTAACGTTTGTAGGTGAGCTCACGGGGCTCAAACCTGATGACGATATGCTAACACGAACCCTAGCAAGAGCCGTGCTTCGCAGAATCTAATCGTCGAGCCCTTCGTCGCAAGCGACGGGTTCGACGAGAACGGTGACCGGCCGAATGTTGTTGTTCGGAACATGTATATATGCGAACTTATCTTGAAAATGTCGTAAGCGAGATTCAGGCATCTGTCAAATATCTTGCGTTGTATGATACCGCCACATCCAGTCTATCTAACAATATGAAACAAAAATTGAGGATGAACCTAACACTTCAATAGTAAGTTTCAATTCGTATGACCTTTCCCAACACGTATTTGTTAACAAGTCGACGTAAATTAACGTGCGACTCTTTGCTTATAAATTTCTTCTTCTTCTGTGTCGGCATCTTCATTTCTGAAGGTCGTGTCTAGTTTATAAATTAAATTATTTCAATTAAAGCATTACATTTATTCTTTTATACGCATAATGAATACGGTTATAGTGGCGGACTAAAGGCGAGCATGTTTTCTGTCAGGCAACCAGGATAGTATAATCTAAACACACAGACATAAAATACTGGTGGTAGGACCTCTTGTGAGTCCGCGCGGGTAGGTACCACCACCCAGCCTAGTTCTGCCGTGAAGCAGTAATGCGTTTCGGTTTGAAGGGTGAGGCAGCCGTTGTAACTATACTTGAGACCTTAGAACTTATATCTCAAGGTGGGTGGCACATTTACGTTGTAGATGTCTATGGGCTCCAGTAATCACTTAACACCAGGTGGGCTGTGAGCTCGTCCACCCATCTAAGCAATAAAAAATATATGTAATAAATACATTTCCGTTTCCTTAGTTTTCAAACGTTTTAATGCAAACGGAACACACGAAAACAACACGACTCAAAACTAAAAGTGAAAACCTGATACATCAATTGCTCTGTTTTAGTTCTCTAGCATGTAAATTATACCTGTGCTGCTCGCTGGTGGGCTAAAATAGGACAGCAAATCGTTGAATTTAACAAGACTCAATGTCAGTACTAATGTAGGAGGCCAAACAAGTGTCACGCGCCGAATTTTCAATTGGATCCTGCGTGGGTTTCCATTTACTATGTAGGTTATATTCCTCGCTTCAATGGCCAGATTGTAGACTTTATATGGTACGTTGGTAATCCGTTTGAACCCTAACAAAAATGGTTTGACTAATATAATCCACTTTCCCTAGTACACAAATAGTCACTGCTAGGATACGTTTAGAATAGCTGAAAGGGGAATGCCCATTTCAGGCCCAAAGCGGACAATAGATTAGAGAAAAAATACTTAGTGCATTAATTTTGTCATAAATAAATATGCATTTACTTTCTTCCAAATGAGCGCCACTACAGTTTACAATAAGTAGTTTAAAAAAAGTAACTCTATTGAAAAAACAAGGATTTTGATTTTTGCGGGAAAAATATTTCCAGCTTCAAAACCTTTTACGTATGAAGTAAATATTTTAAGTATATAAATAAAACATATTATAAATAAAAAAAAATCAGTATTTGAGAATACTTAAAATGTTTTATTTATATGTTTTATATTATATTAATGAGTTAATAAATCGATTTTAATCGATTATAAGCACATAAAATAACATTAAAAACATATCCATTGGACTTTAACTTGTAACTATACTTGAGACCTTAGAACTTATACCTCAAGGTGGGTGGAGCATTTACGTTGTAGATGTCTATGGGCTCCAGTAACCACTTAACACCAGGTTGCCTGTGAGCTCGTCCACCCATCTAAGGGAAAAAAACCTTTACTAGTATTGTTATTTAAATATGTACAACTAAAACAAAAACATAAAAAATTATATGTACTCGTAAAAAAAAGATTAGGAAAAATAAATCAACTATCGGTTATTTAAAAAAATAATACATATATGAATTTAATGTAATTATTTTTCGTTATACTGACAACACTGAATTTAATCGTGACTGACTGACACTTCGCAGTTCGCTTGCTGCTTGTGCTTACGTTCAAAATGGATGTGTTTTGATTTTTCTTCGATTTATTTTACTGGCTTTGTTTTATGGATTTTATCCTCCCTTCAACGACGATTTTGGCTCAGGAGTTAAGGATCACAGCTACATTCTATTATGAATAACGTTTCATACTACGATTGAAAAACATTGTGTGAATTATGGTTTTAACCTGACCGAGATTCAAAACCATACATTGGATAAAAATACCTTAGGAACATCTCTCTTATTATAATTAATAAATTAAACATTAAGAAAAGAAAAGTTCTCTAAGTATCTCACAATCCGACACTTATTTATATAGAAAATTAACCTCAAAACTATTTTTTATTTTTATTTAATTTTTATAAAAGTGGCGTCAATTTCAATATATTTTTTAGATATTTAATACATTTAAGAATTTGAAACAGTCCATTTTTATAGTAATATTTGATGTCCATCTTGGGCCCAGCACACTATGGAGAGTGGGCATTCCCCTTTAAAAATATCCTGGTAAGCTTTGTGAAAATTCAATCGTGCTTATCTGATTTTCTAGCTCATTTTTCAATTGTATTCTAAGAATCTATAGTAACAATAATATTTATTCAAGCCTCTTAAAATACAAACACGTACAAGAATTCTTAACACTAGTATAATAATATACATGGTTTTTTTATGTGGTATAAAATAACAATATTCCCTGACTTCTATGCTAATAAAACCTGTGTTACAAAACTAACACTTCAAGCGCTATAGCTTAAAAATAATTGAAGATCGATAGATGAATCGCAGATAAATTCAGTCAAATCTTGATGGAGATCAATTCGTATCAATTGCAATAAATAGGCCATGTAACCGACGTTTCTCGACCGACATACGAAACGTTCAATTAGTAGTGATTGTGATAGAGCCTGTGCTCGCTTCAGCCCATTCATTTTCATTCCGTTCAATCTTTCGTCGTGTTAGTCGAGTAGTTAAGGCACCCGTGATTATTTTCACTCTAAACTAAATTCACATGGTACTATCCGCTACCTATAACATAAATGGATAGAAAACCCTTCAGTGTGTATTAAAAAAAAAAAAAACAAGTACACAGGCGAACATAATGCTTTACCTACCAGCTAAATCTGCAGTTGAGACGCGTAAAGAATTGCTTTATGTTCCATTGAAAATTGTTTATTATAAATATTGCAATTAGTAGGTGCTACTACATTTAATTATATTTTAAATAATAATAAATAAATTATAATTATTTTGCTAACTATAAATAAATTAAATATCAATAGGCATTTGAAATACAATTTCAAAGAACAAATGAATAATCAATCAAACATTAATTTTTTTATAAACCAACTAGAGCCAATTAGATATTTTACCAATTAGAGCCAAGCCATATCAGGTGTTAAAAACATAATATTTATAACCAGTTCGGTGACTTTACAAAGCATGTAAATGTATCATTTCGGTTAAATCATTTATTATTTGTACATTAATGGACACTTTTCAATGTTGAAGATTGAACTCTGTTAACTTTCTCTAGAGTAACCTGACTTAGACACTAAGCGAGTTAGCACTTAAATAAACTCTCTAAAGCAAAAGGACAAAAGCAATGAAATAACGTCATGGGCAAAGCGAGATAAACTTTTAATAAAATAAGTACTTGGAAATCGGTTTTACGTACTGCCATTCTCAGTTCTTAAACTCAATAAATGAGTTCCGTTTTTCTAATGCACGATTTGTACGAGATCGAAAATGAAATCCGAATAAATTGAATGAAAACACACTCTGAGACTACTTAAAATAATCCAATACATCCATTGTAATTGTATTGCGACGTATAACGAAAATTGCTTTACCTAATTCCCAAAAAAAAAGGTGAAAACAAAATGAAATGTCGTGAGACAGAATAAATTAGTTTAACCATTGAATGAAAGTGTAAAGAGGCTTTGGAACAGAAAATTAGGCCTAGATAATGATCCGAATGAGATATTGTCATTCAAGTACAAAGAAAATACACCTTTAGAAAACTAGTAGGATCGCTTTTACAAAATGACGAAATGAAAACAAAATAAGGTTTTACTATATGTATATATATTTTTTTTTTGTTAAAATGAAACTGACAAATATGTAAGCTACGTATTTTTAAGTATTGCTGAAGCCTTCATTCAAAAACAATAGATATTTAAAGCCAACCGTGAGCGTTCATGGATGATCTTGATTATAAAGCAGCTTTGTTAGTAACTCACAAAATTGCCTCAATCTTTTTGACACTGTTTCAAACTATTATAATTCATTGATGAACATTATAAAAATAATTCATTCATTAACAGTCAAAAACATCAACATACTGTATTCATTATGTATGGCTTGAAATGTATGTTTGGAATAATATATTCGTTGATCCCATTCAACTTGTTATTAGTTTTGTCACTGAGTAATATGTTATACAACGCGCTGCTCCTACTAACACAAACGAGTTATATTTTTTGTCATTTATTCCATCGAAACTCAACGCAGACTGGTGCCTACGACTACGCGCCGCGTCGTGGCAATGACCGAGACAGGCCTATTTTCGGGTACCACGTAGGTACCTGTCTCTATCTACGATCGGTTTAGCTACTTACATTATTCAATCCTTGAACTCGGTAGCTTATTTTCATAATTTTTCGCATTCAAGACTATATTGTGTTCGTGAATTAAATACGTCCTTAATATTTAGAACGCGTTCCCATTTCATCTGCTTTGTTTAAACGAAATTCGCTACTTGCAACAAATCATTCATGACGGCCAGCAATTAAAACATTTAGCAATGCTTGTTTTAAATTATTTCCAGCAAGAATTTAGTAGTAGTAGTGAAGTCTTATACTATTGAATAAGTTACTTATACTAGTCTATTTGCAAAAAAAAATTGAATAAATAATTGATATTATCGATGTTGAATTTAATTGTACCTTACCTAAAGGTACATACGAATAAAATAAGTAATTATTTATTATTGGTGTTTATAATTTATTTCACAGATGTGCCCAAAACGTTTCACCTTAATCATGATTACGACTTAAACAATAGCCACTACACCGTGACATGAATATCCACTTATGAAACGGGCACTATGAGTATTATCTTCAAAATCAAAGCGCGTGTGTGGTTTACGTTATCTATCTCATTTTATAAATATAAACGTGCTATAAATTGTAGACGTTGCCCGTTTGATTTTATACATATCGTATGAAAGATACGAGAGATGACTGAATACCATTTTTCGTTTATTTAAATAATTTAAACAATATTCATTTGAAGTTTCCATCTCTAGATAACACCGCTGGTTGATTATGAAACGCCGGCGAATAAGTACTAGAGTCAGCACCGGCAAGATGTCGTTTAGAGGAAGTGGTCTCATCCAATTAAGAGCATGCCCGTTGGATTGCTTCCAGAGTTTTTGTCGTTTTTGTAATTGTCTCAAAGCACTTTTTTTCTTTTTACATGACACCGGAGTCTAGAATTCTCCGATTCAATTTGTAAACTTTAAGCAGCTAAGTTATTTTCTGAAAAGGGTTAATTTTCTGTCCGAAAACTACGAAAAGCCGAACGTTTTAAGTAAGCACAAATCTTCGTTCCCCAGACAAAAGCACTTTGTCCGTTTTAACTTACTTTACAACTAAGTAATCTTCCTAAAGATATCTCGAAACATTGGGTTGAATATAAAACTAATAACCTAAAGTTTCCATGTCGTAGGTATGTAGGAGTGTCACCGTACCACAAAGCGCCTAAAGGGTAGAAATAGAGGCAGTAACGTTCGAACGGGAGGAGTATGCAAATGTGGAATATTGACAGTACCTGTGATGTTCGTACCTATTGTCGCGGTGAAATACACACATGCATAAATAAAAGTGATATAGAACACAATTCAAGATTTGAAGCGTAAATACGATCAGTCACATGTAAATGCTGAACGTAAATGATTTGTGTAATTGATTAGAAACCGCCACGCTTCGCACGCCCATACATAATATTTTATCGAAAACTATAGTTCTGTTTGTTACTGTTGTATACCTAAAACATAATTCCTGTAGCTGACCAATTCAGTAACAAAGCCTCGGTCTTCTAATATGTTCGTAACTACGTTTCAGTTTGAGAGGCAAGATAGTCCATATCGACGCTTGAAAGGCAAACGTGACTAAGCGACAATGCGTGAACTTTACAGTAGACTAATTTAAAGTTAAAATACCTGAATTTTTTTTATTTTAACGAATCTAGCTGTAGGATTGAAATGATTTTAATAGAACTAGAAATATATTTTTTTGCGCCTCGAATATGGTTATTGCCTATCATTTATATATAAAGCAGTTATTGTCGCTTAGTCACGTTTGCCTTTCAAGCGTCGATTTGATGATGCGATTGCAAGATGTCCTCGCGTCATCAAATCAGTTGCCGCTTTATTGTGAAATTTATATACTTTCGTAATCGTATTAGATGGGCCATGAGCTTGTTAATGCGTACAAAAAAGTAATCGAAGCAGTTCAAAATCTTTAACGTAATTCAGGCGATATGACAAAACGCTACTAAAGCCTTCCCTTCTACTCGTGATCTAAGCTTAAGTCTGTACGTTTCTTGCCCTCAATAAACTTCATCTGTACTCAACGGATCGTGATGATGATCATGAACAAGCTGAAATTAACTCACTAACTTTGAAATATTACGGTTCTAGAAATAATACTATTGATAATTTAATAAAATTAAGTTATTTAAGCACTTATGTACATATTATATTTAGTGATTTTTAAGATGCTCATTTCAATTAAAAAAGCCTTAGTAAATCGTGTCGTAAGTCCGCGTGGTTTGACAGGTGGGACTTCTTTTGTAAAGTAAAATTGAAACGTCAACTTACATTTGTCAAAATGGGTGGCTTCGTTGATGATGCCTATGAATGCCAGTAAACACATCTCTGCAAAAAAAACCTACATCAATACAAACTACTAGCCGTACTCGCCCGCTTCGCTGGGCATTTAAAATTAACATTATTATTTATTGTCATTATTATTATTAGGGAGTCCAACACTCATATAAATATTAGCCTACCATTAAGTACATATATTTTCTACATGGAGTTCATATATTTTCAAGTCAATCGGATGCATGGTTCAGTAGTTATAACGGCACAGCCGTAAAAACCACTGTAGATTTATATATTAGTATAGATGACGTAAAGAAAATATAAACTACACATATGAGAGGCAAAGATTAAAATAGGGTGAGAGTGTTGGTGAGTTTTGTGACGGATCGAAAGGTTTTACTCCCAACATTAGGCCATAAAATGGTATATCTCCTAAAGTTGCGTGCGAATCAAATTCGCGTTGAGAGTGAAGGACAGTGGAATAGAAATCACGGGCTTCTTAATTTTTTTATTCTTTTCAACTTATTTGGAAATTTAAGGTATATAGGGTGTTAGGAGACCGCTCCCGAAAGCGGAGACAGATGATAGTACTAATGACACCTTTGATGATGGAGTTATTTAGACAAATGTTGTAAATAAGTATTTGTGTGATCGCGTGAGTCTGCGCCGCGCCGCGCCCGAGCATTTGTTGACCCGAGCATTAGCTGTTTTTGATTTTGTGTTTCGTTGCTGTTTTTTTTTTGGTAAAGTAATGTATTTTTATGAAACTATCGTTTCATTCGCTATACTAACATGATAGAGCGTAAACAATGCAAAATAATAATAATGAGCGTAAATAAAACGTTTTAAAAATATGTATTTTTTTTTAAATCAAGATCGTTTTTTTTTCCGTCGCATCATCAAAGGTAACAAACATTAGTACTATCGTCTGTCTTCGGAAGCGGTCTCCTAACACCCAGTATACAGAAAAAATATTAAAATGCTGCGTTAGGTCTAAATACCACAAAAAGGTTTATTTTTCGTCTTTTCACAAATCACACGAAACCAACTGGATTAAACTTATGTTTTGTTCACCTTTACACTGAAAAACTAAAATTATTTTATTGCTATACCACCATGATTATATAAAGTTTTTCACAATAAAGTTCTACCAATAAAACACGCAATATACTTAGTACTGCGTCTATGTCATTTATCTCAAAATAACGCCAATAGTGTCTCCGGTGTTTGGTAATTTGTTAAACTATTACGTAACATCCTAATAAAAATGTTTCACATTAATCAATCCAATATTTCAATAATTGAGTATACATACAATGGTACTAAATGACTATTTTGACATGTATCATCGAGAATACAGAAAAGATTTAAAAGTACAAATTAATTGATTTTTAAAAACATGATGAACTTTCTTGCTTGTTTATATTAAATCTCGATGTTCATCACAAGTAAGCCACATAAACTCAGATATCTGTTGACGTTCAAAACTCTTCGAAATTTCATAACCATTAATAAATTTGTTTATGAATCGCACGAACAGAACGTGTTTGTATCGTATAGTATTAATAGAAGTTGTTTATCTAACTAAAGAGACAGACACCGTTAAAGCCCGCGCAGCCGAGTCGTGCCAAATCTCTTCATTAAACTGGTTGGTAGAGCTTGGGAGGGTCCGATAACGGTACTTCCCAATGTTTGTGATACGTACAAAGATATTAATAAAGTATACTTCAATTAATAAATGACATAATATTTTTAATATAAATGCTATATCGTGAGCTTATCACGATTAGCCACATTAGCACGTACCATACGGTCTGCGTTCGAGTACATAGTAACAAAAGCGGTCTTTTAGTTTTTTCCTTGTTACTACCATTCAATATTACATTGGTATATTAAACGTTGGACACATCTAAACATAACATATGCACTCAACGTCATGTCCGAAGTCATTGTTTTGAAACGAATTACTATCCAGAACATTAAATTAAAAGACTCATTCGTACGCTGGAGATGTATATGGCTGCCTATTTGGATGCGTGTGATGGCTCGCGCCGCCGTCACAGTGGCCGACCGATGCGCAATGAATGAGAACGTACAATTATATTTAGCCACTGCATCTATTGCATGTAAAATTAGCGAGAAGTGTGTCAGAATATTTTGCCTCATAAAGTTACGCTGCGATCCTTAGTATGATTTTAACTAAACGCTGCTTCTAAGAGACAAACCGCTCGTGAGATCACCGTTTCCGATGTCCGCTAGTTGCGATTCCTGACACGAAAACCGTTATAATTTCAATGAAAAAAAAAGAAACTATACTAATATTTTATTTGAAATAAAATTTCGCAATGCATGCAACGTGACGTAGTTGAATTATGTAATTAATTAATGCAGGCGGATAGCAGTCCCGTGTGACGCGAGGAGGTGCGCCCGTCTGCCATCTTTGCTTTAGATACGAATGTGCTAATGATAGTGCTATTCGATATTCTTGTCTTTAAAACCGTAACTGAGGCAGATACCGTCCATAATGGATCGTGTTGAGCTCCGTGTTTCACGCATACGTTTTTTTGGAACGAAGTTCCTTATGGGAAAATGCGGAGGGGTACCCTAACCGGGAAAAACGTCCGTAACGTAAGATTTTTATTAGTAACGCACACAGTGTACGACTTAACTTTGTAACAACGTACAAATTAGTAATGCACACAGTGTACGTCTTAGCTTTGTAATAACGTACAAAAAATAACATATTTTTATTATAATTTTTTTATAAATCATTGTGAATAAAATAAAGCTGATAACTTTGTAAAGTAGTTTTTTTTATTCTTATCAATAAAAGTTCATAATAAAAAATGTATACCCGAACAATTATTTCCTTTATACCTCGAATAGAACTTAAAATTAATATTTTTATAATAAGAAACTTCGTTCCTATCCGGTGTTCTACGACACAACACACATCTTGTTTTTTTTGTCATGATTGTTGGAGACGGCTTGGATAGTGACCTAGAAAGTCTGTTGCAGTTTTGTGACCGGTTGAGTATCTCCTGGATGCGTGGCATGTATATGTCTTTTTTCAATGCAAAGTATGATCGCAGAACGTCGTTTCTCTACATACCCTACTTCTAAAAGGCTTGACGTGAACATATTTAAATGAAATGCGATTAACGGGTTATCGTTCAGATGTAATAAAACACGATGTTCTCAAATTAAATTGGAAAAACAGTTTTATTTCGTAATCGTCTTTTATATATGACACCTATTATTTATTAATCAAGTTTGTGTCTCGAATCTAAGAAAACACTATTAAATATAAATTGAGAATTTATTAATATCTTTGTGTTCCTACTTCAATGGAAATAAATCATATAAACATTCAATAAAACGTATTCAGAACAGTTTTCAATTACATAATTAGTTAGTTATTTACAATGACTGCCATTACATAACTTCTGATTTTGTGTGCGCTAAATTTATGTTCGTTTTCAATTTGATCAAATCTATTGGTATTGAGTAAGAACTCGCATAGCTCACGTTTGTACATAAACAGGAAGATGCTTCAAAATGTCAGCGATTGTGATGAATCGAGGTAGGATTAACCTCTATAGGTCTGAGTTACAGTAACGAGAAACGCTGTGAATATTACCGAGATTTATACACGATACTTTATGTGCTTCTATTTTGATTTTGTATCATTTCCTAAAATAATAAACGGTTTTTTTTATAAGAAATGTTTTTGTCATTTAAAATTTACGTAACATCTCTTTTCTTTTGGCATTTTATTGTATCTGTTGTACTGTTATTAGGACCTCTTGTGAGTCCGCGCGGGTAGGTACCACCGCCCTGTCTATTTCTGCCGTGAAGCAGTAATGCGTTTCGGTTTGAAGGGTGGGGCAGCCGTTGTAACTATACTTGAGACCTTAGAACTTATATCTCAAGGTGAGTGCCGCATTTACGTTGTAGATGTCTATGGGCTCCGGTAACCACTTAACACCAGGTGGGCTGTGAGCTCATCCACCCATATAAGCATAAAAAAATAATTATCTTCTCTTTTCTTTTGGCATTTTATTGTATCTGTTGTACTTAACTCTGTTAATTTATCGTGATTACTTTTACGTATTAAGAAAGTCGCAGACGGGGTACGAATGTACTCAACGTACTGAATGATAATTACGCTACACTAATTGTACCATTTACTTTAATCTAACTAGTCTATTGAGAAAATTTTCAATGCAGAAATGAAGCAGACTTACTTTCAATTCATCTAGGACACTTGCTTTCATCTGCGCATTTATATGAATAGCTTCGTCGTCAATTCTATGAGCAGCCTTTGCAGTGCTAACATTACGGTACTATATAATCCATTCATTTTGTATCGATACTAAAAGCAATTGAAAAAGATTTATTATTACATTTTCAAATTATTTTCAATTCGACCGAGATCGGTGAATGTTTTTTTTTACAAACCAGGTACGGGCGCATGCCAAGTAAGCTGATTCCTTGTGAAAGGTTAATGATTAAGTTTGCTTATGTTGCGTTTGAGCTTATAGACCATTTAATGGAAGCATTGTTGAATTTCAAAAACTTAGGAATACGAGCAGGAATACGAGCAACTATTATTATTAATGTTATTTACTTTTTACTTATTAGATGATGATTATGAAAAAATGAGATTTGCAGAATCGGTCGAGCTTATTCTCCACACAGTTGAATATTAGTACTGATACATCTTGTCGGAGCCTGTTCCATTATGTAATTAGATGGCTTGGAAAAATGCTTCAAGGATCTTTCCTAATAATATTTACTGAGTCAGTGTCCCTGAAAATATTAATTCATTCAGTTCTTAATATAACAAAACCACTAATGCTGATAGTGTAGTTTTGAAGACCTCGGGTGACTTTTCATGTTTCCCTAGTGTAGTTCGTTACTACGCTACATTTTAAGTATTAAAAAAACTTCCAAATCGTAAAAAGAATGTTATCAACATTATGAAAGATGTTTCTGGCATCACTACAACGTGCAATATTGCACTCCAGGCATTCACCGAATTCTGGCGACTTTTATATTCAGTCCTACTTTTGAAAGACCTACCAACACTATGTCTTATTCCTCAGGTTAGAACCCCGTGAGCTCACTTACCCGTCTGGAGAATCAAGTATAACACCTCGAGGTTACTAGAGAAGGTAGGAAAAAAACAATTTCTTGTGACGTGCGGTTTTTTTTAATGGCTCTTGGGCACTAACAAAATCTGGTCCACGAGTAATATTTCCTTCTAACTACCACTTCAGTTAATCAATACCCCAGGAGATCACAGTTAGCACGGTTCCCCTACAGTTCTTTTTGTTCCTGAATCGATTATACAGAGAAACTCTTACCCTGGAAGCTAACCAAAAATATATATACCTATAAAACATGTATTCATTACATGTCTTACATGAAAATAATCTATGAATAAATCTGAACTCTAGCATCCTGATTCTTGTTTCATTCCAAAATATGACAATCAGTTATCGTTTAACGATCAAGTATCCAATTATTTATTATATTATATGACAAACCGTCTTTGGGTAAAATTGGGTTCGCCAACACGGCAAAAGTGCATTAGTTTTTTCCGCCATAACCTGACTACATTGTATGAATTATAAACACTGTATTGTATATTGTGCAAGATAATATTAGCCTATTCTGTGGTTGCATTGCTCCGCCAACGGTAACTATGAGCAATTCGTGCAAAAGGAATTGTGAGACAAGAGCCCAATTATCTTGATACTTGACTTTCTCCTGTACACTTTGAATGTTTCGTATATCTGGATTAATCAGAGTCCACTGCCTATATGTATATGTCCGTGGAGAATTAAATTTGGATGAATTTTAATTTTAATATAATGATTTCAAGGGTTTTATACCAAGTATTGAATTTCTTTGTAAGTATTCCATTGTAATATATATTCTGTCATTAGTATAAACTAAAAATCAATCAATCAATGTTCTTTTTATTTATTGAGTAGACATTGACGAGCTTTAGGCTTAGTGTATATTTTTTTTGAAACAGTATTTTCCACCTTAACAAAACAAAAGAGAAAACGTGATATAAAAAATATCATTTCAATCTTGAAAGTTCAAACCGAGTGCGAACAATGGTAATATAAATTGTACTTACTAGAATGATTAAAACACAATTGTAAAATTCCCAGTTACACTACGAAAACGAATATGAAAGGCATTTCACTTACATAAAATTAAAAATATTCAAGAGTTATTTTAAAACAAATTTCTAGAACTGTGTAAAACTACAATGAGTCTAGTAAAGTTTATTGAAATAATACCGTAGATATTTGCATTAGAGTTGAAGCGAACTCGTTCTCTCATAGCGTTTAATTGAAAAGCTCTTAGATTTACATAATGGTCTACGAAACTATTCAAGTTTCCAGCTTGGAAATCGTTACGAAATCCTAAAATTAATTATTTTTCTTCAAACATACAATCGTTGCTAAGTAAATCAATATAAACGCAAAATGCTATTGTTACAGGAATGTTATTGGAAAGGGAAAACTTTCGCTGCAAGTTTTACTTATACTTTTTTTTGTGCGGTTTACGTAAAAACTAGTATAATGTTTCTATTCAGAGATGTTTGGACTGTAATTTAAGTAACAACAATATAATGACATGGATCACTGCGTTTACCGTGAAAGCCTTCAAGTACGGGGGAGTGGGGGGGGAACAGCGCGCACGCTGCGTGCGGATGCCGCGAGCGAGACAGAGCTATCGACCGCATCCATCGCAACCACGAACCTGTACTTCGGACTTTGGACTCTCGCCTGCACAACAACGCTGCTAAGCCCAACAACCCATCCTGTAAATACTAAAAGCTCCAGAGCTCGGCCGGGTTTAACGCCCCTCCGTGGAACACAGCCAGGCAATAAAACTTGATGTTTATACAACGAGTCTGCAACATGCTACTTTATGTATCTGGCTTAAGCTGCGAACAGATATACAATGGTGCACAGACTGCCGAACCGGTTGGAACACCGGTAAATGTCGCGTGCGCTTACCGAATTGGACTACGAAAAGCCATTGAGGCGTTGATGCGTGAAAAATAAGAACATGTCTGGCTTGATTTTATTTGATTTATAAAAAGAACGATATATGTCCGAGCAAGCAGACCGACGCCAGATGAATTTCTATAGTTAACGAGTTTATTGTTAAGGAGGGTGGGTTAGGAGACGTATCATCTGAGCTACATTGTCTTTCCTACGACGTATTTAGTATCAACCAGACCATTGTTATAAGATAACTCGAACTCTTTTATTTTTTACACCATACTAAATTCAGTGATATTAACAATTTACATTACTATTTTTTTTTTTTTTTTATTGCGTAGATGGGTGGACGAGCTCACAGCCCACCTGATGTTAAGTGGTTACTGGAGCCCATAGACATCTACAACGTAGACGCGCCACCCACCTTGAGATACAAGTTCTAAAATCTCAGTATAGTTACAACGGCTACCCCACCCTTCAAACCGAAACGCATTACTGCTTCACGGCAGAAATAAGCAGGGCGGTGGTACCTATCCGCGCGGACTCACAAGAGGTCCTACCACCAGTAATTACGCAAATTATAATTTTGCGGGTTTGATTTTTATTACACGATGTTATTCCTTCACCGTGGAAGTCAATCGTGAACATTTGTTGAGTACATATTTCATTAGAAAAATTGGTACCCGCCTGCGTGATTCGAACACCGGTGCATCGCTTCAACACGAATGCACCGGATGTCTTATCCTTTAGGCCACGACGACTTCAAATATAATATAAAAATAATAAATATAAAAATCAGTCAGCTTATGTACATTAAAGACCAATGTTTTATGAAATTTCATAGTTATTTATTTTCTTTCTTGTAATCGACAACAAGAACATGATCATGGCTTAATGTAAGCGCGTCGTGAGCAGGACACCAGCCACATGGTCAGATGTGGTGAAGAAAGTGGTGGTAGTGGTAGTAGTAGTAGTGGTAGTAGTAGTAGTGGTAGTAGTAGTAGTGGTAGTAGTAGTGGTAGTAGTAGTAGTAGTAGTAGTAGTAGTGGTAGTAGGTGGTAGTGGCGGTAGTGGTGGTAGTGGTGGTGGTAGTCTATACCATACGGTCTATGCCGCTCATGACCGAGCGCTATGGAGGAAAGTCACATGTGGTCGCGATCCTCAGCAGTGAGGAAACGATGAAAAACAAATGTTTTATTTACTTATTGCTTATATGGGTGGACGAGCTCACAGCCCACCTGGTGTTAAGTGGTTACTGGAGCCTATAACATCTACAACGTAAATGCGCCACCCACCTTGAGATATAAGTTCTAAGATCCCAAGTATAGTTACAACGGCTGCCCCACCCTTCAAAGTGAAACGCATTACTGCTTCACGGCAGAAATAGGCAGGGCGGTGGTACCTACCCGTGCGGACTCACAAAAGATCCTACCACCAGTAAACGTTGTTCCCTTTAATGTTAAAGGATAGTCAGTCCTGTCAACAAACTTGACAACGCTTGACAACAAATACTTAATTTATTTATGATTCTTTTGAAATGTTACACTAAATAAATAAAAAACTTGTAAAGCTTTTAAAACTAAAATAAACGACGAATCTCACGAAATGAATAACAATGAAGTAGGAGACAAACAGAATATTTAATTTAAGGTACTAAACATAAGAGCCTTTTAAGGAACTTCATCTTACAGGAAAAATAAACTTTGTCCTGTTGTTTTTTCATCTGCGTCAATTTTGGTATTATGTTACTCTACGTACTTGATATAAGGGCAAGGGTTTGCATTAGGAACATGGGCTAGGGGCGTTAGTTAAACAATATGATAGTATAGCTATTACTGCAGCTCCCACAATATAAAAAAAATATAGACCATAATTTTTTTAAATAAAATACATAAGTAAGAAACGAAAAAAAAGCAACATAATCAGCTTAATAATTTTTGCATGATACTCTTATGAAGAGCAGTTATTTTATTACAATACACATATAGACATTGTTCTTACAGTTTCATAATAAGTAAATATCATTTAATATACATACACATACATACATAATAATATATACATTTCGTTACACATCCTGAGCCCACCACTCACAGAAATATCAAAGATCACAAAAATTGAATATAGCTTTGTTTGAAGGCAGCTCAAACAGGACCTTTATATCATTTTACCCACTAAAACGGATACTTGGTAATACTACGCAACCACTAGCAACACATCACATGTCTACTATCACATTGAAATATTTTATGCAAATACTGAAGAAACAATGATATTTTTATTGTTATTTAGCTTTAACGACATACGAAATACCAAAAACGTTTACAACATTTTCTACACGAAATATATATGACATATAAAATATAAGATTTATATTTAATACGAACTTCAAGGTTTATTATCTCAACATAATTTCAACAGTCGTTCATATCACCGGACAAGGTTGTATCTATCATAATTACGAGACCCCTTCATTATTCATCTGAATTCGAGTTGCGTGTTTAGAATTATACGTTTAGTGTTCAAAGTCGATGTGAAACCGCTATTAATGAACCAACGCAAACCTTGAAAGTTTTCCTTCCATACCCTGCGTCTTAGCCCGAAATTAATTTAGTAAAGTATGTGTAAGCGAACGCCCAACAAAAGGGCCCACGAAATCCCGCACTAACCCAAACGCCAAACAACAAATACACATTGCAAAACTTATGACAATGCGAGTAATTCAATAAACAGAGAATTCGATATGCTAACTTCAAACAAAACTTATTTATCTTGTTTTACATTTCTTTTTTTGCATTCCCTTACAAAAGTTAAAACAATTCAAAGCCATCAAGTTCTTATGTGATTATTTTAGAAATAAATAATTATGTAAGAACTTTTATGGATTGTTCTTTAAAGTAAGGTCACATCGTCAGTCGTCTTTAAATTAGTTACATTACACGTTATGCTATATAACATCAGTCAGCTAGTTTTTGCACTATATTTTTGTACCGAGTGACCATGTATAATAATTAATTGATAGTCAATCCAGTCGAAGGAATGATTAATTCGCTTTGTTTTTTTTTTTTATTATTGCTTAGATGAGTGGACGACCTCACAGCCCACCTGGTGTTATGTGGTTACTGGAGCCCATAGACATCTACAACATAAATGCGCCACCGACCTTGAGATATAAATTCTAAGGTCTCAGTATAGTCACAACGGCTGCCCCGCCCTTCAAATCGAAACGCATAATTGCTTCACGGCAGAAATAGGCAGGTTAGTGGTACCTACCGGTGCAGACTCACAAGAGGTTCTACCACCAGTAATATTTACTCAGTATAATAGTTTACTCACGGTGGTGTCTAACAGACAAACTACCTCATAGTCCATGTAGTGCAGAGTAGTTCCAGCAATACAACTTGCAACTTGAATATCGACGCCTACATTAAAACTATTTAAGACAAGAAGATCTCAATTTAAAAAGAATAGGTACCAAACGTAGCCTTATACCAGAACAGAATATTATGATGCGGCCTCACATTTATTTCATTTGATCACACGATGCTATCACTCGTGAGCACAATAATAATAGTTAGTATATAATATATAGTACAAAAACTGCTATCGAAGTTAGAATTACTGGATATTTGAGAGGTCAGTTTAGTTTACTTAAAAATTCTTAAAGTCATTAACGTTATAGCTTTGGTTAAGTGTACATGACCATTTGAAATATTTTTAACACCTCTGTTATAGGACTATGTGTAGGTGATAATTACATTCCTGTTATATAATAAACCGGTATCCACAGAGCGATATTTGAAGAACCGATTAGGAGGGTGGCGTAGGTGGTCATTTGCTATAATTTGTATCGAAAGGAACCGACATCGGTCGGTTTATTTACAAATGAGATTAGACATTTTGAATGCATTCAAACTCGTTGAATCCATAACGCTGTAAAGCGTGAATAGACAACAGAAAACCATTCTCCAATTGTACGGGTATTCGTGCAATGAAAATTATTGTGTAAATTCTTTAGTAATTTAATAGAGATACTTTATTTTCTTGTATTTTTTGCGGCAATTTCGAGTTGCGCTATTACATGAAAAGATATTGCACTATAATGCGTAACTAACTGTTCATAGTTTCATAGTTCAACTTGTTATAGTTTGTTTTTTATATTGAGCAGTTATAGGCGAATGCATATTTACCAATCATCTATATATTAATACGTGAAGCAAAAACTTTGTTTCCATTTTTACGAAAATTGTCCCGACGGAGTAGTATGAAATTTTCCACACTTATAGAGAATATAGAGAAGAAGTGCATAATGCTAATATTTTTTTAAAACAATGCATACAAAATACATTAAATCAATAAAGAAAACATTACACACACTAACATGTATTTGACACAAACACGCATGCATACTATTTATTTATTGTCAAACTTTTGTTCTTGACGTCTGTGGTCAAATTGAGAATGTATTAAATATTTTTTGTCTTTATTAATATTTTTCTATAGTGTCATCTTGGCGTTGAGAATACAATCATAATAGTGTACAAACTTACAATTCCAATTAATTATTTTCGAATTTCGACTACTGCTGGACCTCTAATAATAATAAATTTACTTCACTGACACAATCTCTATAATGCATATCAAGTTTAAGCCCAGATAACCAAACTAATAAAAGACCTGTGCTAAGGGAAAACAGTGCTCTGCCCTCAACGAATATCGTTGACTGCAATCGAAATATTTAATAATACTTACATTGTTTCAAACCTTCAAGATTTTTTTTCTTTAATTCTTATGATAATTAAATAAACATTATTATTAATAATTTTAACGGAGTCTATCACCACAATTTTTAGATTTGATGTCTACTAGTGACCATGGCGTTGAAATGTCGGAAACTTATCACTAAGAACTCGTTAAATATTGGTATAAATGTTGAAATATCTGAAATTTAAATTCTTTATGTGCATACCAGTAGACAATCGCGTTTACATTAGGTATATGTATACATTGCCTCTAAGACTGTAAGCAAAATGATTTATCGAAAAATAAATTTGTCTCTTATTAAAAAATAAAGCTAATAATATTCTAAACAGTCATTCACTAAAACAATGTCACGTTAAGATTTAAGAGATAATAAATACGCCATCAAACCGGTAGCCCTCATTAGCATAAGACCTACGAATATAATTTGTATAATGTTTAATACAATATGAACATTTAAATTTGTGTTTATATCTACATCTGTGTTTGTCATCATATTGTCAGTTTCGGAGGCACGCAGTCTACAAACCCAAGATGACGTCACGAGGACACTTCAACATTTAGAAATCATGCCTTATAAATCACTAAGCATTGTCAAAATAATATTAGACATATTTATACTCGTAAATAAACAATTTGACATAAGTTTCTCGAAAAATATCAACTAGTTTGCATTATTGCATAACCAATTATGTAAGTTGACCAAGATGAATAATTCTGTGAAGATCTTATAAACTAGAATAAGTAATATACAAAAGAAGAACTCGTTTACATCTTGATATATCAACTACTTAAAATGTAAACCTTGTTTTGAGAACATCTTAAAATAACATATGAAGCAGGGAGTTCTCAAGCAAAATAATATTCAATGATTTTTATGTACACTAACTTTAATAACCTATCAAATCTGGTCTAGCTTTTACCAATACACTTTACAAGATACGCCTGTGTTTTTATTGCGGCTTTCATATAAAATGTATGAATTAACGAGTTCAATACATTGGTACTGAGGGTCTAATGGAACCGGAGAACTCAAGAATGCGTCGAAATGATGCAATAAGCACACCTGTGCTGGCCGCCAAGCGGTCTTCCGACAGCAATTTATACCGGCTTAAGAATGTTTCTACCGTTGAGCCGATAGGCTATTTATTTTTCTAATAGGTATATTTCACTAACGGTTAAAATCATATTATATAACAGTTTTTCATTACTAAGCACAATCATCGTCCATTTTTCAAAATCCTCCAAACACTCTGATTTGTTTCTACACATACATTTATATTACGTGTGCATTTCACATTTTAATTTATAAAATTTGACAATATTAATATCAGTAACAATTAGATTTAAGGTTTGCAAAAAATAATTTCATACCGAAACAAACATTATTATTACATATTATGTTGAATATTAGGGCAAAATACGTTCGGTTTTCCATAATTTAAATACTCTTTCAATTTTAAATTATTTTTCTTGAAATATCACTGTTATTTTGATTTACAACTTTATTTTTGAAATATCATAACTTATATTATCTACGTATGTATTCAATAAAGCTATTTTTTTTTAAGGCTCGTACAGGGAATTACAAGAGACACGTTTTTTTAAAATTTCGAATCACACAACTGAGTTTTTACTGGACTTAGATAGTAAGCACGATATAGCACTTAGATAGCACTACTCTATAGAAATAAGCATTCCTGTACTTGCTTTGTATTAATTCATTGCTAAACATAAATCATTACAGGAAACATTAAAATAACCAACTTTAGTGTAACATCATAAATTGTTCACATTTAGATGCTACTACCAGTCTAGCTCGTTTACGGTTACAGTGAGAAAGGATGTCTTAGGAAAGAAAGGATCTTAATATAGATAATGCAGACTAAAAATCGATTTTATTTAACTTAGGGCTTGAATGGGTGAAAGAGCTCACAGCCCATCTGGTGTTAAATGGTAACATCTAATGTACATTATTTTTACAATGTAATATACACTATTTCCTTTTTGTTTTTCTTACCTTACTGATAGATTTCAGAGGCTATATCAGCGTTACCCTAGTGTGTAGGTGAGCTCTCGGAGCTCAAACCGGGGGTGTTGCTAACACTAGCCTTAGCAAGAGCAGTGCTTCGTGAATCTACCACCGGCTCGAAAACGCGACCCACTGAGAAGATCCGGAGAAGCTCAGTGGGCTGTGTCTATGGGTTAATTTACTCGCTGAGCCCTTCGTCGCCAGCGACGGGTTCGGCGAGGACGGTGACCAGGTATTTCCTGAAATTCAACGCCTACCATGGATACTATGCTAAATGCTGACGAGTTCCCGAATCAATAATCATATGCTGTCGCCCGGCCTCCCGATGCCCGATAAGTATATAATTTGTTATCTATTGCTACCCATACCTACTTAATTCAGAATACAAAACAGCAACCATTGGCAATACTTGTTCCGACAAATCCAATAAATAAGTGTACGTCTTGTTATTTTCAAGAGCACGTTAATTAATTTGAAAAACCTCTCAAGATTACCGTTCCTGTAAAATTTAGAACGAGCTATTATTATCAAGCGAAATAATGATCTTGGTATATTTCCGACGAAAGGTTCGTTCCTTTTATTGCTGATTGTGCGAGGAAAACACCTGAGCAACGAGCCTCCGTGAACAATACCGCGATTGTTACAACCAACCAAATACGCCTATGTGTGTATACAAAGCTTTACTGCTCTTCAGAAAACGTGGCCTACTACTTTTTGTTAAACGTAGCTCCGACCCACATTACTTTAATGACTGTCGTCACAAAGACTCCTTTATCGATCATCTAACTCATCTGCGGAGTCGATTTAACATTCGAGTTGGGATGTAAAACCGGCATTAAACTTAATTACTCGAATAAAAGTCCGCAGAACTCTGACCAGACGGAGAAGTAATTACATTACATTTCTACAGGCTTTGAATTTTAATCGTTTCCGAGTCTGCAGCAGAGACTGCCGGTCACATGCTTCTAGTCGGCCCTTTCTTACCTATATTCAATTAGTATCTGCATTGTTTAGTAGGAAGTTGGAACGTGAGTTTTTAAATGAAGATAGAAATGCTTGCTTGATATTGCCACATTCTTCTCGCAGCGACACTATTCTTCATAGTTGCTATATATGTACCTGTCAACAAATGTTTTTTTTTACCAAATGGCACCAAAAAAATTTACTTAACTATTTGTAACGCCGCATCTAGAGTCTATCTATATATTAGTACATGAAGCAAAAACTTTGTACCCCGTTCACGAAAATTGCGCGGACGGAGGAGAATAAAATTTCCTACACTTATACATATTATAGAGGAGTGCAGAATGTTAATATTTTTGTAAACTATGAATAGAAATAGATTAAATCAATAAGAAAAAACATTACACACTACCATGTATTTAACACACACACGCGTGCATACTACGAGTATTTGTTTATTGTCAAACTTTGCTTATTGCTTATAGTCTGTGGTCAAATTTAGAATAGATTATGAATTCTTGGTGTTTATTAATATTTGTCTAAGGTGTAGTCTTGGCAAAATCTGTGATTAGAGAAGTATAATAACTAGCCTTTGACAATAGAATTATAATAGTGTACAAACTTATAATTTCAATTAAATATAGGCGAATTTCGACTACAGAGGGACCATTAGTTATAGTAGAATGGCTTCTTAAAATTTTAATTTTAATTTCCTGTACACTGAGTTGGTGTACCAAAATGCGCCAAATATGGCTGCGAAAAAAACTCACGTAATAGTTAAGCTAAATTTCTATACGTTGTCCCATTTTTAGATCATATACGTACTTTACTGTCATATAATAAAACCACAACAAGTAAATATAACATTGGAAATGTAAATATCCTCACAGAGTCGCCGAGTGTGTTCAAAAACAACGCATTTCATTAAAGCTTCCTTTGAGCGGCAGGTGCAAATATCATTGCGTTAGCGTTCCCCAGCTATTGGTAGAAAGATGCGCAGGCGCTGATTTACAGCGGACGTACACTCACACGCAGCTGTCAGTTGTTCTACAGACAACAGTTATAGGAAATCAACGTTTAGACCCATTTGATAGAACAGGAAGTTGCGAAACAAGATCTTATGCAGCTTGACACATTATCGCTGAGTCTCTACAATGAATAATAAGCCAGTTGTAGTTTTTAGGCTAGAGATGAGTGAAAGAAAAAGAAAACAGATAGGTACACTCATGGTCTTCACAAGGTGTGACGTGATTCACAAAGTAAATAAACATCTCAACATTAAAGAATATGGATGTTCTTGAAATACGAGCATAGTCTCAATTTTATAACGTTTTTTTTTCCTTCCTATGCTGAGAGCCTTGAGAGGCTATATCAGCGTAACCTTAACTAGTAGGTGAGCTCACGGGGCTCAAAACCTGACGACGTTGCTAACACGAACCCTAGCAAGACCCGTACTTCGCAGAATCTACCACTGGATCGAAAACGCGACCCACTGAGAAGATCCGGCGTGAAACTCAGTGAGCTGTGTCTGAGGGTTAATTTACTTGTCGAGCCCTTCGTCGCAAGCGACGGGTTCGACGAGAACGATGACCGGTGCTTGAGTTACCTAAAAGCGTTTGTGGCGACGTCGACTGCTTTCCATTCTGTCCGCAGGATCGGGAATATAGTTACCGGCGGCCACGATGAGAGGGTTCTCGTGTCGTGCCGCTTTATCGAAGTGGCGCATCGACGCCGACTGCAGATACTTACTGATGGATTTTAATACGATTGTCCCATCTTTCATACTAAAAATATAGCTGATCGCGGTATATGTGTACATTTATGGATATAAAGATGTAAATGGACATGACAGACCAGTTATGGATTTTTAAGAAAGCGGTTATTTTGGCCCTCCGCGAAGTGACTTAGTGAAGGGATACAACGGCTATTATAGTAAGCTTAATATCATTCCATCAAAGGTAAACATACTGTGAACACAAAAAAAACTAAAAAACGTAGCGTTGGTCCTACAGTTTAAATGTATTATTAAATAAAATAACAGTAAGTAGGTGTCGCGGATTGCAAGAATCAGTTATTTTCCGCATAGTTGTGCGGTGTAGCGCTGTTGGCGTGACCGGCTACATGACAGCAGCGACGCCCCAGCACCAGGCACGGACCTCCTCCATGTCCCTCACGCGATGTCAGCTCACGAAACTGAAAGCAAAAAAAATGAGGAATGTTGAATTATTGTGAAAATTTGTTTCAGAACTACAAACGGTATGAAAACCGTGGTAAAATTATTTGATTCTTCTGGTAGCCTAAATGGCTATTCTAGCAACGCTATAGGTGAGCTCACGGGTTCAACCTGAGAAAATTTTCTAACACTAGAACTAACAAGAGCAGTGCTTCGCAAAATCTACCACCGGATCAAAATCGCGACCCACTGAGAAGATCCGGTACAAAAATTCAGTGGGCTGTGTGGGTTTTATGGGTTAGTTCACTCGTCGAACTCTACTAAGTCGTAATTGATGAGTTCGATGAGGACGATGGCGGGGTTTATGTGCAAGAACTTTGAATTTAAAAGTTGTTATAACTTAAAACTTAACACTACGCTGCGTGAGGAGAGAGGAGTGGCGGCGTATTGTGAAGCTTGCAACCAACGCTTAAAAAAAATCTTACGGAAATTTACAAAATAATCATCATTCATTATTCATTATCCTGCCCTCCTCCTAGTTACCTGGGGTCGGCGCAACATGTTTTCTCCTTCCATACTTTTCTATCATATACCATTTCTTTGCTCACTCTCCTCTTACCCATATCGTCTTTCACGCTATCCATCCATTTCTTCTACCTCTTCCTCTATATCCTTCCACATTCATAGTTAACGTTTTATTACCAACCTCATTCATTACCATCCCAAACGCGCACTTCTCAGCTTCTCTGTCACAGGTGCCACTTTCAGACTTCCTCTAACATATTCATTCTGCATTCTATCCATTCTCGTTACTCCACAAATCCATCGCAACATTCGCATCTCTGCTGCATGCAATCGCCTTTCATCAAAATTTACAAAATAATATCTACATAAAATACTATAGATAAGTAAGTACATTGTAACAGATCACGAAAAATTATACCAATTTCCTTATGATGGTCACTCCAGATCCGAGAATGGCATACGCCGCACAAACATAGTTTGTCAGGACTGATGTATACAATTAATCTCGAAGTCCGCATCTCTATGATTAATGTTAATTACACCTCGATTCTCCAGCAATCACGATTAAGACCGCTGTTATAAAGTGTCCCGAGGCAATCGTTACTCGTGCTTTTGAAATGTCTCTGCGACCGCTATTTCAAGCTTCTTTTTAAAATAAAATTACATCTATGATGCAAAATAGTGATTATCTATACTAATCTATACTAATATTATAAAGAGGAAAGATTTGTTTGTTTGTTTGTTTCGAATAGGCTCCGAAACTACTGGACCGATTTGAAAAATTATTTTTCCATTAGAAGCCGACATTGTCCCTGATGAACATAGGCTACTTTTTTTTATTTTTTTTGGTTTCATGTGTGTTTTAATGTTTCCGAAGCGAAGCGAGGGCGGGTCGCTAGTCTTCTATACTTAAATGAATTGCTGTTCGTCAGTCTCGCTAAAACTCGAGAACGGCTGGACCGATTTGGCTAATTTTGGTCTTGAATTATTTGTGGAAGTCCAGAGAAGGTTTAAAAGGTTTAAATAATATAAAAAATACCCGGAATTATAACAAATCAAAAGGTTAATAAATATAAAAATACCCGGAATTAAATAAAAATAACAATTTTGTTTTTACTTTGATGTGTCCCCCGTCGGACGGATTCCTTTTGTATGTTTTAAGTTTATTTTATACAAAGGCTTAGGTTTTTAATTATCGATTGAGGCACTACGAAGTCTGTCGGGTCAGCTAGTTTCTGGATAATTTTTTCACAAGCAAATCAATACTACACACATGCCGTTACTTCAAACTAATTGAGACATTCACTTCATCTCTCATGTTGGGTGTGCGCAGTCTCCTTATAGTTAGTTGTCTTTTAGTTTTTATACCAAATGAATACTAAAGAGCCTTGGAATCGCCTATCTATCAAAAACAAAATATTTTCTTAAATTAATAATGAATTACCTCAATAAATACAAAATAAATGAGAAAACATCAACATTAACAACGATTTTATTTGTGCTTACAACAAGCCTATCATTAGAAAGTATAATACGGATAACAAGGTATATTATCTAAATGAAAAAATATTTCGTAACTCAACAATCGAGCCACCATTTTGTTCGGTAATCGAGCCGTCATAATGCGACATTGTGATTTGAGGCATCAAGTGGCTCTGATGAAAGCTCGCGTTTCTTAACATTGGATTATCTGACATTCCGACACAGTCAACGCAATTCGAGACTCAAATTATAAGTCTAAAAACTTTGGATATTACACACCTTAATTTTTATTAATACATACAATAATGACACTTGTGACTTCAAGTAGGACTAGGTGCTGAGTATTATATATTCAAATGTCACAGGTATTTCAAAGTTTAACAAGACCGAAAGGATAAGAAAAATGACGCAACACCTATATAAATATACTTCAGAATTACAATTTAACAAATAAATTTGAAAACAATTCAACAGGCTTTAAATTAAGCCTCGATTATTGATCGTAGTTATCTATATATTAATACGTGAAGCAAAAACTTTGTATCCCTTTTTACGAAAATTGCGCGGACGGAGGAGTATGAAATTTTCCACACTTATAGAGAATATAGAGAAGAAGTGCACAATGCTAATATTTTTTTTAAATAATGCTTAAAAGATACATTAAATCGATAAAGAAAACATTACACACACTACATACCATGTATTTGACGCACACACGCATGCATACTATTTATTGTCAAACTTTTGTTCTTGACGTCTGTGGTCAAATTGAGAATAGATTAAATATTGTTTGTCTTTATTAATATTATTTAAAGTGTAGTCTTGGCGAAATTTGTAATTATCTAATATATAAAATTCTCGTGTCACAATGTTCGTTCCCATACTCCTCCGAAGCCGCTTGACCGATTCTCATGAAATTTTTTATGCATGTTCAGTAAGCCTGAGAATCGGCTACTATCTATTCATACCCCTAAGTAATTAGGGTTGTCCACCCCTAACATATTTTTTTATTTGGACATTTTTTTTGTTATAATGATGTATTATGTGGTTGAATGAGGTTTGTTATTTTTATTATATATTCCCTCATCGTTCACAGCACTACATACCTCTTTCACTCATTTACCACATCCTTACACACTTACAATAAGTTAGTTTTTTTTCTACACTAGAAATTCCCTAGAAATCTTATATATGGCAAAACAATGTTTGCCGGGTCAGCTAGTAGAAGTATAAAATACAATCATAATAGTGTACAAACTTACAATTCCAATTAATTATAGTCGAATTTCGACTACTGCGGGACCTCTAGTATAGAGAATTACGTTAGACGTTATGGGCTTAAAAAAAATATTACAAAACCAGCAACACGACCTGGCTACGGTTCAAGAGCTCGACACAATTCGCAGGCAATTTTTGGCTACCACAATAACCGTAAAATTCAATTACGATCTATACCTACCTCGACGAAAGCGACAGTTACCAAACGAGATTGCAATTCTATTCCTCTCAAAGACACTATATAACACAACACAAGTTTATAGCCGCCATCTTATGTAATCTATGTAGCGTGAGTTGCTGTTTTAGTAATTTCAATGTGTCAATTGGTTCATTACGACTCTCATTAGCAGAATGTTCATAATTATCGGTTTTATGAATATTAAAATGCCAGTCACGCTGCTGATTAAATTGGAAATAATTTTGTTATCTTGTATTTAATTCTGGCAGAAAAAAATAATTAAAAACGCGGGTGTGTCAGTTGTATTTATTTAAATATGAACATCAGCCAAGCAATATTTTTGTTTTGTACTCAATAAGTGTCAAAATATTAAAACAAAAGATTATATACTAGAAGAAGATAGTTAGATTTCTTCATGAGTGCTTATTATGCAATTTTGTTACTTAAGATCAGAAGATGTGAAGCCATCTTTGACCCTGTGACACGAAAACCATCACAGCGTCCACGATTACCATACGCACGTTTCGGATCGTATTATTTACATTTATATTTTGTAACGGTTTTTTAGATAGACAAACACATATTCTTATTTTATTGTTACGGATGAACAAGCTCACAGTCCATCCGGTGTTTACCGGAGCCCGTACTATGAGATTGCCGGTACCTACCTTGAGGCTTGACACATAAGGTCTAACTGTTTTTTTTTATTTTTATTTCTTATATGCGCGGGCGAGCTCACAGCCCACCTGGTGTTAAGCCCACCTTGAGATATAAGTTCTAAGGTTTCAGTATAGTTACAACGGCTGCCCCGCCCTTCAAACCGGAACCCATAACTGCTTCACGGCAGAAATACGCAGGGACTCGCAAAAGGTCCTACTTACAACCAGTAATCTTAATCCAGTTATCTTAGTCTAAACCTTATAGTATAACGGAGGTTCCAACCCTTAGATCGAAATACACTGCTGTCTAGCGACAATTATAGTCATTATGTAATACAATAAATGTTACAGAATACCTTATAAACGCTCAGAGTTATACAATATTTCGTTCCAAATCTTGAAAACCGTGATGAACGATTCACTTCGCAGATTAGAAACGTTTTGTCATCGTTCCAGATGAACTTTACGGACTGTTTATCATTTAAATTTGAATTCGCTATTCGTCTGACTAGATGGACAAAAAATTTCATAGCCAACCTGAAATTAAGCGAACCCATGCATACTGTAGTGAAACACCGTGATTTCAAGACATTGACTTGACGTCGTAGTTGACTTCGGGTCTTCAGACCGGAAGGCATAATTGTTTCGAGTTGAAAACAGGGACAAAACTGTTGTACCAATCAGTATAAACTTACAATACGCCTTACTAATGAGCTATCAAGGTGCTAATTATGCTGGAACTATGTAGAGATTGTGTAGGAAAATAAGTAAACATAGCGGGATTATGGAGACAGACTATTTAATGCCTATATTTGACTACGAATTTTCGGCATTTGTTCCCTCTAATCTATGTCTACATATGTATATATAGATTTATAAAAATTGCTTAATTTCCTTAGGTCATACTGATGATATTTGTTACAGCATTTGAATAGGACTTTCACTTCGTTTTTTTGTTTCAGAATCGAGCCAACGCTATACAGGCGACTTTTCAAGAACATTTGCATTTCTTCGATGGGTGAGTGACATTTATATGCAAATACAACGCCATTGAAAATGCACAGTTAAGCGATCAAAATAGTGCAAAAACAGTGCAATATTTTCGTGTTTTCCTTAGTCTGTAGCCCCGTAGTTAAGAGCAAATTCGTATTTGTGTTTTTAAATATAATACGCACCAATAAGACGTGGAAAATATTTCAAAAGGACCGTCAAAGTTTTATTTTATCTATAGCAAATTACATAAATGAATATAATATGTGTGTGGGCGTCGATGACACCTGTTCATTGATGGAGTGGGTTCGACCGATCCGTTGTACAACATCATCCATAGTTATGTACGTGATGAGACTTAGTTCATTAAAGGCATTCGTTCATAAATATAATTACTGTTTGGTCCGACCTGCCAATGTTTCTGCAAAATTAAATATAAAAGAAGAGATAACTAGTCAGTGTTGCAATGAAACTAAGACTTCGACTTAACGCGGTTCTAATCAAAGAAGACAAACAGAATTCATGTCTGGTTTGGTAACCGATTAACATTAAAATATATTCTGATCAGATTTATAACCTGTAAAGCTTCTGATATTTTTATTCGCATATAAGCATAGTCGTCTCGAGAATTTTTTATAGCTTTTATATTTCTCATATTTCATCACAAATGCTAATACAGTTTTGAATACTGGTGGTAGGGCATCTTGTAAGCCCACACGGATAGGTATGCCTATTTGTATCCTATGCGAATCCTGCCTGTTTCTGCCATGAAGCAGTAATGCAATACGATTTGAAGGGTGGGGCAGCAGTTTTGATGTAAAAACTCAGACTTTGAACTCATTTCTCAAGGTTTTGTTAATGTCTATGGGCTCCAGTAACCACCTAGCACCAGATGGGCTGCGAGCTCATCCACATATCTAAACAATAAAAAATACAACCGAAACTACGATCTCATGTCACAGTATGAAAAAAAAGGATTTAAAAAGTAAATTATTTCATTTTTTTATTGTTTTTGTAGGCAGACGAGCATACGGCCCACCTGATGGAAAGTGGTCACCATCGCTCATGGACGTCAGCAATGGCAGGGGCAGAGCCAGCCGCTGCCTACCATTAAGAACTCTCCGCAAGCCTCGTTTGAAGAAGGACATGTCATAGCGCTCGGAAAACACCGTGGAGAGGAGTTCATTCCAAAGCCGGATGGTACGTGGCAAAAAAGATCTTTGGAAACGCACTGTCGATGAATGCAGCGGTTCCAGATAATATAGATGAGCTCTGCTCCGATGGCGGGAGGTGCGATGAGAAAAAGGAAATAAGGGGATCATCTCGAATAATTCCTCAAAGCATTCCCCATGGAACATACGGTGTAAAACACAGAGAGAACCGAAGTCCCTCCGTAGACCCAGAGGTTCCAAGCGATCCGCGAGAACGGGACTATCGACTATCCGAACAGCCCGTTTCTGTATGGAGTCAAATGGAAGTAGCTGGTATTTGGGAGCCCCGGCCTAAAGGTGAGAGCAGTACTCCACGCGAGACCGGACCAGCTTTATAAAGTGCAAGTCTCTGCCCAGGCGTGAAATCCCGCTTCGCTTTGTTGAGGACTCCCAACATTTTAAAGGCCAATTTGGCTTTACCTTCCAAATGACTCCGAAATTGGACATCGCTCGAAATATCGATCCCCAGAATCCCTTTACTCGCGGAAAGCTGAAGGGCTACTCCTTGAAATTCCGGCGCCATGACAAAAGGATTCTACTTCGCAGTGAACGCGCAAACCTGTGTCTTCAATGGTTGAACTGAACTGAATTTAATTCACCCCACTTGGAGACCCGCCCCAGAGAGCTCTCCACTTCAGACACAAGTTTTGATCGCCTCTCGTATACAACGCTTCGAGAGAGACTCTGATAGCCGAGATATCGCGCATCCCCCGTGCCATCATCCACATAGCAATGCATGCCATCAATAGATAACATAACATTGATATGCAGTATGAAAAGCGTGGGGGAGAGCACCGAGCCTTGTGGAATGCCAGCCTTGATAGTCATGGTATCAGAGCAGCACAACTGTGATGCTCCGTCCATTCAAAAAGCTAGCGATCCATTTGCAGAATCCCTCGGGGATTCCGTAAGCTGGAAGCTTCAATAAAAGTGCCCTATGCCAGACCCTGTCGAAGGCCTTCGCGATGTCAAGGCTCACAGCGAGAGCCTCGCCCTTGCTTTTCAAGGCTTCAGCCCGTCTATGTGTGAGGTATACAGGAAGATCGCCAGCTGAGCGACCATGACGAAAACCGTACTGCCGGTCACTGATCAGCTGGCGATCTTCAAGATACTTAAGGGGTTAGATATTTAGGATTCGCTCCATCACCTAGGAAAGCAAGAAAGTTATCGCGATAGGTCTGTAATTCGAGGGGTCCGACCCTTCACCCTTTTTGGGTATAGGGTGAACATGAACACGACATATTTGAAAATACATAAAATTTTTGCCACAATGAACTCAGTTAACGGAAAATAAAATATGCTAGTGTTTAATTTAAGCTTAACACTAATTCTACGAAGTTTATACACAGCCTTGTGTCAGACGAGCTTATTGTTTAGAAGATTTAAAGCCTTTGATACTTGTCAGATACGACCCACTCAGCTAGTTCACCGGATTGCCTTACTTACAGTAGTCAACATTACAAAGGAATATTGAGATAAACCACGCTATATCCAAAGTAATAAACTAGAGATGAAACACAACGTTGAGTAGATATCGCGCTAACATTCTCAGAGCTTTATGAAACTGACGTCTCTAAAATGCTTTTGTAAATCTTTGACGGTGACGTTAATAATTTAATCAGATAGTAATTCCTACGAATAAATAATAAGTCTATTTGTTCGTAGAGTAATTCCAGCCAATTTCATGTTTATCAATTTCTTTATATATGCGAATATAAATAATGTCAGTTACTAGTGGTTGGTAGGTGAGTCCGCGCGGGTGGGTACCACCACCATGCCTATTTCTGCCGTGAAGCAGTAATGCGTTTCGGCTTGAAGGGTAGGGCAGCCGTTGTAACTATACTTGAGACCTTAGAACTTATATCTCAAGGTGGGTGGCGCATTTACATTGTGGATGTCTATGGGCTCCAGTAAACACTTAACACCAGGTGGGCTGTGAGCTCGTCCACCCATCCAAGCAATAAAAAAAAATAAAAAATAAAAACGTATAATAAAAGTTCACGTCGTCAAATATTGAACCTGTTATCTCTACTGTCAGTTTAGTTTAGTGCATATGATGACTAATTAAAATGACACTGCTATAATTTGTAATTTTAATTTAGTTATTTAATCATACAGAAAAAGAAAAGCCAAGGAAAAGGTTTTTCATCTATACTTCTATACTATAATATTATAAAGAGGAAAGATTTGTTTGTTTGTTTGTTTCGAATAGGCTCCGAAACTACTGGACTGATTTGAAAAATTATTTTACCATTAGAAGCCGACATTGTCCCTGATGAACATAGGCTACTTTTTTTTAAAAAAAAATTTATTTAATTTTTTTGGTTTCATGTGTGTTTTAATGTTTCCGAAGCGAAGCGAGGGCGGGTCGCTAGTAATAATATTATAAAGAGGAAAGATTTGTTTGTTTGTTTGTTTCGAATAGGCTCCGAAACTACTGGACCGATTTGAAAAATTATTTTTCCACTAGAAGCCGACATTGTCCCTGATGAACATAGGCTACTTTTTTTATTTATTTTTATTTTTTTATTTTTTTATTTTTTTGGTTACTAATAATATTATAAAGAGGAAAGATTTGTTTGTTTGTTTGTTTGTTTCGAATAGGCTCCGAAACTACTGGACCGATTTGAAAATTTTTTTTTCCATTATAAGCCGACATTGTCCCTGATGAACATAGGCTACTTTATTTATTTATTTATTTATTTTATTTTTTTGGTTTCATGTGTGTTTTAATGTTTCCGAAGCGAAGCGAGGGCGGGTCGCTAGTTTATACAATAAATCTAAACGAGTAAACATACTTAACGTTTGAATCATTCGCAGCAAGTATGTACCGATGTATAATTAGATGGGATCCCGCAATAATACAATAAACAAATGGAATGTGTCGGATTCAAGGTTAACCGGCTGATATCATCATTGCGTAGGAAAAATGAAACTGCGCGCCTGCGGAAAATATATGAAAAACTTATAACACACGTTAACATACTTTCCATGTAGTTGTCTTTAGACGACGCACAGATTAATTACACCATATCATATAATATCAGTAAATTTTAAAATCAGACCTAACTTTTCAATTTCTTATGGTCCTACTGGTGATAGGACCTCTTGTGAGTCCGCGCGGGTAGGTACCACCACCCTGCCTATTTCTGCCGTGAAGCAGTAATGCGTTTCGGTTTGAAGGGTGGGGCAGCCGTTGTAACTATACTGAAACCTTAGAACTTATCTGAAGGTGGGTGGCGCATTTACGTTGTAGATGTCTATGGGTTCCAGTAACCATTTAACACCAGGTGGGCTGTGAGCTCGTCCACCCGTGAAAGCAATAAAAAAAAACCGATGTCACATTAAAATCTAGTTCGGTTCTTACGACATCATGTAACGCATCACGTTCTTAGTTTCCTAGTGACAAATCAGAAATGGAGGTCGCTTCAAAATGTCGGAATTAGCATCTCTATTGTATCATCAAAGCGCAGACCTTGAAGTTTTCTTATGTGTAACACTCACTCTTTCGAGTAAGGTCTTTTAAACTTATACCGCTCTCATAGTATTATAACAACTAAAAAGGTTGTTATGAAAACAAATTAACGTTCTTGAACGAAAATGAAAATCATATGTACACAAATAATAATAAAAAACAAATCAACCATTCCAGTCAGTCGACGGACCGATGCCAAGAACACAAAATTGTTTTTCTTGGAAAACAAATGTTAGCCCACGTGGCGTGTTCACAGTTCACAACATACACATCTAATATTAAAACAAAAGCGATTGTTTCCACATAATATATAGAAACACTGATGAATAATTTAGATTATTCAAGCTTAAATTAAGTTCATGAGATTGTTCAAATGAACAAAAGTCAAAATGCAAAAAAAAAAGATTAAATTACAAATAAAGTTTGGGAAATTGCGTAACAGTAAATAAATATGTATTTTGCACATGTGTAACTGTAAATTTGTAGATAATCATTAAAATAACAGTTGAATTCTTTTGAATTTCTTGAAATTTAATTGAAAGATTTGGAACACTTCAAATAAATGTTAATGTAAAGTTTAAAATTCTAAAACTTTAAAATTCTATCAGGTCAAGGTTTCATTCAAAAACGTACAAAATTTTATTCCAAATACTACAAAATGTTTGCATGTCTTTATGTAATTATCACTTTCAGGTTCTGATTTAACCGACACAGTTACAGCCAAAGCTCGATGATTGATGACCAAACAGTGAATCCTCAAAGTACGCGTCGTAATAACATTGTAACAATTCTAGTTTATGTATATTACAACAATATTTACTTCGAAAAGTCTAGATGGCTAGGTGAATTAAATTTAAGATGCGTTGAATCTTAAAATTTGTTTACACTATGATTTTTTCATTAAGGGTTTATCGATAGTTGTTAATAGTTAGATAGCTTTATGATTTTTTCCATAAAACCCGAATTTACCTCACTTTTATAGAATACTTTCCTTTGATTTAAGAATCATTTCGATAGGATACATGTCTATGAGTATAGAGAGCCTCTGGACTTACTAATGGATCAAAATTCCAAATGCTCTCGATATTTTTATTAAATATTCAATAGGAAGTGCTCTGAGAAATTATAAGTAGTTCTATCGTCTCTTTTTTACAATTATATCATCACCACAAAAAGGTTCGTTTATAGCACCTGGATATGGTCCACCTGGACCTGGAACCATAGCGCTCAGGCGCAGTGCGTTTTCACGCATCATTTTCAGTAGTTGAGGTCAAACACGCAAAGCAGAATTGGTGAGCGTCATCTCTCCGAGACTCGTGCTTTTTGGTCAGTTGCAGAAAGAAAGTCCTTCTGGTTAAGCTCTTCACCTCGAACTCCACTATGGATGATCGAGGAACCATGCCACCGAACACTTCTTGGTGTAATAGCTCCCTGCCGGAGATTCGCTTCGTACAGTGTGCGGTTAAGCGAAAGCTACGGCTCCTGGATGTCCATAAGTCGATCGGGCCACATTGCATCCCCAGCAACGTTTCGAGCGATGTGAGGAATATCGGATTAATAGTGCGTTTCCAAATAGCTTTTCCACTACATACCATCAGACTGGAGCTAACTCCCTTCCACGTTGCTTGTGGAGTGCTATAACATGTTCTTCTTCAAACATGGCTTGCGGACAGTTTCAACAGTAGTCAGCGGCTTGGCTCTACCCCTGGTATTACTAATGTCCATTACTGTACATGAGTGACGGTAACCACTCATCATCCAGTGCATCCGAGTATACGGAGCTCGTCTGCCTATTACGGCAATAAAAAAACTCATGCAACTACAATCGCTCACGCGGGCTGTAGATAAGGTAATGAAAAATTTAAAATGTTCATGTAATTTTCATTCAATGTAATTGTTTGTTCAATTTATCTAATTATCATCGACACGTGCAGAATGCAGCTGTTTAGTGCACCTGCACCAAGCTATCAGTGTGAAATGAACTCTGTTGTAACCTTTCGCATAACTCGTAGTAAAATAAAACTGCAATATTTCAAATTATGTAGTCCAAAAAATACTCCCTTTTTCGAGAATACCTAATTTAACAACCAGAGTTTGCAAGTAAATAATCTTAAAATTAAATCTAGATTTACGATTTAACCTCAAGTTTTTTATTGTTATTATATTATTTCGGACATTTTCGAACACTAGGGTTTTCTGGTTCACGGACGACTCAAAGCAAGCATTTTTAATGATATAACATTAATGCAAATAAACTATAAAATTATTTTGCAATAAAAAAAAATGTTAAACAAAAATAATTCAGTCACTAACTGTACAAAGCTACTTCAATGGACACCTAACAGTCTCATAGAATGCGTGTACCGGAATGTAAATGTCAGACCTCACATACATCCCCGTTACATTTACGGAAGGCCTGTATAATTACGTAACGCAGGATCATTACTGCGTTTTTCTAAACGCGTAATTACACTTAGGGGCGGAACAAACAAAGTCGGCGTCCGGAAAATGGTCACCGTTACAAGCCAGCCGTAGTAGGTATGCTTCTACGTAATTACTGGCAACCGGAATATTGTGCTGTTAATCTAAGAACAGATTTAATTTCACTTAAAAAAGCCTTTGAGCCTCCGTCAGACTGTATTACGTTTAATGAGCCAGTTGTTTCGCGTGAATTCACAATCATATTATCGCGACCCGAATGTTGGAAGTTAAACTGATTATAAGCGAACGTGACGGTTTTGTTTAAACACACCGATACACACGCTATGTGCAGCATCATTCGAATTTTTAAATTGTTGGCCTAACACTAGTTGTGTTTAATACTTAACGTTACAATAAATAAAAAATGAAATTACCCACGTGGCTTATAGAGAGTAGATTAAATTCTACTGAAGTTGTAGGCATCTTACCCATCTCGGGGCTAATGGACTGGCCATTAGTATACCTCACGCTATAAGTCCCCGTTCTAAACTCCAATCGACATTTTAATGGTCATACAAAAAGCATCGTAATTTTAGAATACTGAGATTTAACACAAACGCCATGATTGAACCAACAGTAAATGTTTCGAATGCCTTGTTGAATGTGATTTTTTATGTCCGCCGTTGTAAACATCCATTAGGGGAGTAAGTAATGGCTCGTGGTGCGTTATGTTCCCGAGGTCGTCTTGCCTTGTTAAAGCCATATTTTCTTAGATAATAAAATGATCATCTTCATACAGCCACTCAACTTTCTCCGTTGTGCTTAGAACGGTTTTGTATGCGATAATTCACGTCAAACATTGTTAATGTATTTTTTTAAAACATAAACATTTCTTTCAAGTCAACACTTAGTCTAAATTTACATGAAATTTCAATTAGATGACCTTCCTAGTTACATGAAAAAACCAACCTTGAATATCGTCAACCGTTAAAAATCATGAAGCGTTGACTTAGTTATGAAATTAATATTTTTTAGAGTCATAAAAAGAAAACATTATGGCTTGTACGAATAGATTTTAAATGATATCGTTTTGAGCCTTAAACCTTACGGAGAGACGTTAATGCGTGGCTGTGCCTGTGCCCTGTGCCTGTGCCCTGTGCCATTACTAATATCGATAGACGAGTATATACATTTTTTTTTTTTATTGCTTAAATGGGTGGACGAACTCACAGCCCACCTGGTGTTAAATGGTTAGTGGAGCCCATAGACATCTACAACGTAATTCCGCCGCCCACCTAGAGATATGAGTTCTAAGGTCTCAGTATAGCTACAACGGCTGCCCAACCCTTCAAACTGAAACGCATTACTACATACCTACCCGTGCGGACTCACAAGAGGTCATACCACCAGTAATTACGCAAATTATAATTTAGTATCAGGTGGGCCGGATAACCTCGTCCATTGTCACTGGCAAAAAGTAACGGTCTGTTACGCTACTAATTCAAAAGTACATATGGGTTGCTGGAGCTCCCTCGAGTAACTTCTATCACTTAGTCATCATCCGCCTGTATGATTCTCGCACTACCTAACTCATTCTTACATGCTGAGAGTTTGTGGTAGGTAGTGCGTAGGATTATTACCGGCTCTTTTTCAGCTGTGCAATCAATACCCATTTGGAGGAAAGGATAGCTGCTATTCAGTCTCAAGAGGAGCAATAGGTTTTACCTTTGTCTTTATGGACTTTAATAGCCGCTTCACAATAAAATGACGCTTGCAAACGTATGTAAGTGAGCACGTCAATCTATTTATGCTTGTAAAAACATAACCTTTGAAGTCATTTTGTTGTTGAAATCTACCTATATATACTAGATACGAATATACTAGTATATACTAGAAAGTATTTGATTGATGTATTGAAGATTATTGATCGGTTTTATGTCCTTTTTTGTTTTATATGAATTGAATTGAATTGACCCTATTTACCTAACAAATAAAACAGATAATTTGCTTTAGTATCAAATAAAGTTTGATTCAAAAACAGAGGCACGTAAGTCAACAACTAATGGCAAAAAATTTCCAAACAACCGTTGCCATTTGTACGAGTTAAACTTACAAAAATGCTCAGACATACACGAAACCACAATTTGCAACAAAAAGGAGTTCACGCGCGTGACATACGTGTAGAATGCAAATAACACATACAGCAAGAACAAACTAAGAAGCGGTAGCGCCGCGCCGGCAATGTCTTTAGCGATAAATCGTCAGCGAACAACTCATACTTTGAAAACGATAACTAAAATAATAGGTACTTATACCATTTATGTTGAAAAATATTGGTAACACACACAATTTATTCAGCTGTTCATTGTTATAAACATAAATACAAGAAATAAAATGTATTACAGTTTTTTCTTTTTTTTTTTTCCTCCTACCTATGCTGATAGCCTTGAGAGGCTATTTCAGCTTCGCCCTAACGTTTGTAGGTGAGCTCACGGGGCTCAAACCTGACTACGATGCTAACCCGAACCCTAGCAAGAGTCGTGCTTCGCAGAATCTACCACCGGATCGGAAACGCGACCCACTGAGAAGATCCGGCGAGAAACTCAGTGGGCTGTGTCTGAGGGTTAATTTACTCGTCGAGCGCTTCGTCGCAAGCGACGGGTTCGACGAGAACGGTGACCCGTGCTTGAAGTACCTAAAAGCACCGTTAGTGGATCGGGAGGATCCGAGATGACGTGTTTTGGGCGACGTCGACTGCTTTCCATTCTGTCCGCAGGATCGGGAATATAGTTACCGGCGGCCACGATGAGAGGGTTCTCGTGTCGTGCAGCTTTATCGAAGTGGCGCATCGACGCCGACTGTACCTATATACTTACTGATGCACTCGAAGTTCAGGTCGTCATGGAGGTCGACGTTCCTGACGAACCACGGGGCTCCGACGGCAGTTTTTTCTTCAAGAGCTATTTATTCATATAGAATTATGGTGGTAAATTTTAAAGTAACTGTTTAACTTAAAAATCTCCAATACCGTATAAATGTGGTATTTCTATCGCATCGTCCTTTTGTGTCCTATTCTAATTTTAAAAGGTCTTCTGACTTACCATTTATCATTAAATTTTAGAATCCTAACAGCTAAATGAGGTTGTAATCCTTTGAAACTAGACTTAAATGCTATCTACGCTACAACTACGTACTATAAACCGTCTGAAAGTAGTGGTGAAAGTACGTTAACCTCCATTGAAATTTGAATAATATAAATGAATTCTAAAAGAACATACTAAGAAGAAAACGTTCTAGTATTTTTACACGATTAAAGTTTCTGAAGTTTGGTTTAAAAATATTGTCAATAAAGTGGCTCTTTCACAATACAAGCAGTGCGATTATGGAATTCTCTCCCTCAACCTATTCGTGCCAGTTCCTCTCTAGAAATTTTTAAGAGTCAAATGAAGATACATTTCCTGTCACTTTAATTGTATTTAAGTTATTGTTTTATGTATGTTTATTTATAAGTATTTTTCATTTTATATATATTTTTTAAAGCTTAGTTCAAAAATCATGCTTTAATAGCTTTTATATTGTACACTATTCCCCTCTTATACATCGTATTTCTCTCTGCTAATGGTTTGCTGGAAGAAAACTCATGAATGAGTTAAGCTCGCCTTTGTACCTACATAGTATTTAGACATTCTTTAAATCTGTTTTTATTGTATTTTCTTTTTGTGTACAATAAGTATATATAAATAAAATAACGTACTCATTGCTGTTTCAAAGCAGAAAAGTAACGCAGAAGCAGTCTACGTCGGCCGTTCGTCTGATTGGCTTTATTTGCGTCTCGGCGCCTTGTCTATAAAAAGAACCCGCAGCACACACGCCACGACGTTCGTCTGCCATTTCGTCTCCCTGAACTTATTTCATGTCTCATCTAACTGGTTCACGGCTTAAATAAAATACAAAAGAGTGTCTGTGAATCTGTGATTCAGTCAAGCGGTTTACCCTTTTACTTTTGACTCACCCTTGCACTTAATAATAAGTCGATACGATGACTAAGTATGTAAGTGTAATTAGATTTTACTAACGAAGTACTAACTCTGTTGTCTGAAAGATGTACTTAACAAATATTCACGATTGACTTCCACGGTGAAGGAATAACATCGTGTAATAAAAATGAAACCTGCAAAATTATAATTTGGGTAATCACTGGTGGTAGGAGCTCTTGTGAGTCCGCGCTGGTAGGTACCACCACCCCGCCTATTTCTGCCGTGAAGCAGTAATGCGTTTCGGTTTGAAGGGTGGGGCAGCCGTTGTAACTACACTGAGACCTTAGAACTTATATCTCAAGGTGAGTGGTGCATTACGTTGTAGATGTCTATGGGCTCCAGTTACCACTTAACACCAGGTGGGCTGTGCTCGTCCACCCATCTAAGCAATAAAAAAAACTCTATTAAATATTCGGTTAAGAGCCGCTCAAATCTAGCGTAATATTTGTATTTGTTAACACATATCCCTGTTGGTGGATGTGTGTAATATTTTGGCATCGTGCGTCGAAAGCTGAGTGCCAAGCCGCAAGGTGGTGTGCGCCGTGTGTAACATTATCCTGATGGAAGTGCGGTCACAGCTGGCTCTCGGCCTCACCGCCGCCGCCGTGCCGCTAGGAGCCGGCTTGTTGCAACGCCCGCAATATTATATTATACATCGCAAGCACGTTATAGGACGTAGGTACAAATTTTTCGGTCATATTGCAACGTCGTTTCAGTAAACAAAATTTAAAAAAGGACTAACTTCCTTTAAATTGAAATATAATTTGTTTGTTTATTGACCTAATCCTCCAACTGCGTATACATTCAACAATAGCTCCAAACAACAAATAAGAATTAGTACTACTTGTTATTTCTTCATTATTGAAAATTTTATATTTTTAAATGCAGAACAATAAAATAGATTTATTAACGTTCATTTTAATCACACATAAAATAACACTAACATATATAATAGGAATACAAGCTGAGTTATCAAAAAAGTAATAATATTCTTTCATCTTCATCCAAGGAATAAGGAATTATAATACATAAACTGAATAACATCTTTACCTACTTTGAGTAAGCGAAACGATTGAACATGATAAAAATCTTCACCGAAATTCTTATAATGACCAATAACTTTCTGCAATTAAGCCCTTTATTATAACTTTAAAGTGAGAGGGTGGACAAGACAGTGCGTGTCCTGACGGCGCCGAATAGACGGCTACGGTGACTCACTGGGCTCTCCACACTGGTACGAACCCTCCAATCGTTAGCAGCAAATATACCCCATTATTGTGTACTAAAATAGGAACGCGAGCACGTCACCCGTCGTCAAAAGTGTTTAAGCAAAAATTTAATTCCCCATTTATAAACAATCTTGGTATTCCTGCAGTTTTAAGCATAGGTATTTAATTACTAGAACGACAACGCATATCTATCATGATGGATTATTCTGTTTTATTGGCTTCTAAAACATCATATCCTAGGCCATAAGGATTAAATATAATATTATATTGAACACAGCCTAATCGCTATATATATTATTTCTAACGTTATACTACGTGGTCACAGAAAACTCCGTGTTAAGTAGTTAGGAAATCAAGTATTTGAGCTTTATTACAGTAGATGAGCAAATGAGAGTTTGCTTAATACGGGACGTGAGGTAATAATTTTTTTTGAATTCAAAGTAACGATTTCAATCTTCATCGTATGTAATAATAATGAAGCATATTATACGGATGATGAATATGTAACAGTGTGTTGGGGCCAGTCGCGTGACATGCACCCTCGCGCGTCCTCCCTCGCACGCAACCAAATTAGTTAGTCCCCGCTTATGAAAATGTCAGTATCTGCCCGTAGCCGTATTTAAATATTTAAACGTTCATTTAAATATATAACATTCGGTCACAGCATACAAAAACAGCTCTTAAAAAAATAAAGAGCAAGAATTACTTTGCGAAATATTATTATTCGAGTAGCTTTTAGGTACCGCAAAATTATAATTTGCGTAATTACTGGTGGTAGGACCGCTTGTGAGTTCGCGCGGATAGGTACCACCGCCCTGCCTATTTCTGCCGTGAAACAGTAATGCGTTTCGGTTTGAAGGGTGGGGCAGCCGTTGTTACTATACTGAGACTAGAACTTGTATCTCAAGGTGGGTGGTGCGTCTACTTTGTAGATGTCTATGGGCTCCAGTAACCAGTTAACACCAGGTGGGCTGTGAGCTCGTCCACACATCTAGGCAATAAATAAATAAAAACCTACCTACTTATGTCTTTTTTTCACAAGCGGTTTCGTAGTTTACGTAAAAACGATTTCCCTGTCCGTGATATTTCCTTGGAGATGCAAAGCAATTTTCTGCTAGAGATAACCTCTATAAGCGAGTTTGCTTATATGCGATGTTTATTTGGAAAAAAGAGCGCCAAATTCTGAAATTGACGGTTTTCGAAGACTCCATATACCTACTCGCGAAACACATCACTCGCACATTATAGTAAAAAAAATTGGTTTTCTTATATTCATTACCGTACACTACTTACACGTATTATTATACATATAATTACAATTAACAAAGATATTTCAAGATTATAATGCATATGAATACATAAATTCAATAACAAGATTATAATTCATATGAATACATAAAAAGGCATTTTTGCCGCGAAGCCGTCATGCGTTCCGGCTGTACATAATACATTAAGGACACCCACAACCACCACAGGGACCACTTAAGATCAGGTGGGCTATAAGCTCGTTCACTCAACTAAACAATAAAAAAATGCGTTACAACATGCGATATAGTTCATTCAAAAACTCTTAAAATGCAAACTTGATGCTGATTTCGAATAAGCTGTTCAAAATACATTGTACATATGTTATTTTAAACCGAGTTTAAGCGGCGTTCAATTAGAATCGTAGGTGTTTTCAAACCAATTCATTGAAAAGCGGTCTTCAAGCGACATAGATAAGAAATTAAGGCGATTCAAATCATCTAGTTAATTCGTATCCAAAAACTGCTAAGCTTGTCCAATTCATTTGTTAAGATCAACAAATAGACGTAGAGGCGCTTGGTTATCTCAATGAAGTCTGACCAATTACTGTCAAACTCCGTTACTATTGAACTTGTCATTTTATTTCATTGCCATCAGCAGAAAATTAAGCTTATATTGAAATACTATAACGAAAGCTATCAATTGTTCTTGCACCTCTTGTTTTTTTTTATTGCCCTTATAGGCAGACGAGCATACGACCCACCTGACGGTGAGTGGTTACCGTCGCCCATGGACTTCAGCAATGCCAGGGGCAGAGCCAAGCCGCTGCCTACTGCTTGTGTTCTCTGTGTCTTGTTTGTGTTCATAGCTATATTCGCTTTTTTGATTACGATAGTAATAGATATTTTGAATTATCTTTTCTTTTGTGACATTATGGTCACTTATATTACTAGTTAGTTGTTCAGCTAATAACGGAATAAAATGGAAGAAAAATCCAATTCTTTCCAATCTTTAAAGAAAAACCCACATCATAAACTTTACTAATAGCCACCATTTATTGATAATTTTTCTTTAAAGTAACGACACTTCTGTAACGAACTATACTTAATAGAATCGAGATACGATTATAGAATCGATCCGGTGGTATACGATTCACAACACAAAATCGTGCATCCCTAAATTGCATACACCCATTGTCCGTAAACTTCACTCATTGTTCCAAACTAGGAGTTGAAACGATAATTTTAAATTGGATGGAGAAAGTCGCAACACTTTCTAATTCAATTGGTTCCCATTGATCCAGTATTTTCTAAACAAGTCTGTGATAAACTAGAATGTAAACATGTACTGTTTTACTGAACTGATTTTTCAACGTTTACAAATACTCAACAAGCTGACGTTGTGGTTTTAATTTAAAACGGATGTAGAAAATACAATTTAAAATAAACTCGATTGTGATTAACCATCATCATCATCTCAGCCTATGTCCATTGCTGTACATAGGCCTCACAAATTGATCTCCAGTGCGGCTAGTCCGTTGCCACCTGTATCCAATGTGACCCAGCGAAATCAGCTTTATTTCGAAACATCACAAATCCAACAAATGGTAGGGCTCTCTGTCAGGGATAAGGCGTAATATTGTATTCTCGTACCAACTGATGCGATGATAGGATCGGGCAGATTTCCCAGTGCGTCACATCGTCGGGTCTCACCGCGATTGTGTGTAAAGAATTGAACCTAAAAGTCCTAGTAAATGCATTAGGCGTGATGAGTTGGCACAGAGCCTATTTCAACCCGGCTCCCCGTGGGGCTGTAGTGATAATTTGCACGAGCCAGCCCTACCCGCTCTCCTAGCCTTGTAGACTTTGATCTGTCTTGGCATATGGATCATGACAACGCTTGTATGGAAAAATGATGACGTCGTTTATAGTGTTCCAATATAACAAACCCACAACACGGCTCCAGAACGTGTGATGATGATCCAATAATACAAGCCCCGGCTTCGAAAGGGCCCGTAGAAATACAGTGAAACTGACACAGCATGGAATGACGCTCAAAAGAAATCAAAATATTCAAGAAGACGCTATTAAGTCGCCATAACTCTATTTCTCCGAAAAAATCGCCAAAAAACATAATTAGTTACCTCTTTTCCAAAAACATCACACAAAAACTATACAAAACCATTTTAAACAAGTACATATTATTATAATTTCGTAAGCCCTGCTCGTGTAAGCTGTTCCCTTGAAAAAATCTTTTTTGAACAGGCGAAGAGGAGAAAGAAAAAATATTCAACCACCTAGAGATATCATTATTTTTGTTATTTTGTTCTTGAAACAACTTCGCAACTAAAGCGAGTGTCATGATCATAGAGATTATTTGTATATTAATAAAAATGTTGCGATAGAAACAGCTTAATGAGTACTTACGATTTTGGTCCAGTTTTGTTTTTAAATTTATTGTTTTGAATTTACATTCAGAACTGTATATTGTGTTGACATTACTAATCTTCGTACTGTAATAAAAAGGTGTCCTGTAACAATTATGTAACAATTAAAATGACAAGAGATTATCTCTTTCTTTTTGTTCTCGTGTACACTATCTACAATAGCACTATATTGTATGTATTAAACTTACTTAATTACGATTAGACTAAAAAATATTTTTCATGTAGCTTGTCATATTATTGTAATAAACTGAAGTTTTAATTATCAAGCCTAACATTTTCTCAACCTGCCACAATACGGTGAGTGCTTCTTTCATATATTATACTATTCTAATTTAATATTGCAAAATAAAGGCGAGTGGGGCTACAGGTTCGAACTATTCACATTTATTTGTATTTAGGTGATCGATCATTCCAACCTTCCACGAAACAACTGACAATCGCAATAATGGATTACAAGTAAAGGCGTTGATTAACAATGAATTATTCAGGCGATCTACTTCTGCAAGACGTTTAAACTTGGAGCGTTTGATTGAGGATCAGAGGCGTCAACCCGGATACTGTAGGGCTCCAGTCGAAAGCGAGATTAGGCGAATTAAAGTATTACGCCCGCATCGGCACTGAGAGGTATTTCCCAAAAGGCTGGTAAATCACACATTTCACGGTTACGTCTACTATGAACGAAACTTAGTTTTATATACATACGAATTACCGGGACGAGTTAAAACGCTTTCATTACTTCAGAACATTCTCAAGGTAACTGTTTACAATAACGGTTTTTACACATTCGTAATGTTAAAGCTGCGTTATCTTTTATTGTTATATTCTAAAGGTACTGTTTACTGTAAACAAATTTACATACGAGGAACATTGTTTGAATTTTGTTAAATGTAATCTGATTAACCTCTTTAACGTCGTATTTAAAACACAGCTAATATTCATGTATTAAATTTAAATTGGATTGCGAAAACGAATTATTCAATAAACTAACTATAATGGCTCACTGTATTATGTTTAGTTTTAATAGATAAATTATTAATGGACAATTCCTTAAAACACCTTTATAAACACGTATAAAATGAACAAAAACCACTAACGGTTATTTTTGTACAATAGCTAACAGGATTACTTATTATGCAACTTAAAATTCTAATTTGGGTTAATTTAATATGAAACGTTAAACTTTAAAACCAACCCTAAAAAGCTATCAAAGCTCTTGTAAAACAAATGAAAAAGATATGTGACTAGAACAATGATAGGCGTGCAGAAACTACAAGTTGGACAAGTTTGATGACGCCCATTTTCGATGAGAGGCCCATTCCCTGCGGGTCCAGAGAGCTGAAATCCCGTAATATAAGCCGCATCACGGACCACAAGCTTAGTTACGAGCGCACACTGCTTTCGTTTTAGTTATAGCTCCATTTACGATTATGATGGTATTAGAACCTAGAATGAAATGAAATTAAGTTTGAATTATCTTCATACGATGTGGAGCAGAATAAAGTACGGCTTAGCGCCTTTAATTCCACATTCGAGAGCAGTTTACCTACAAAAGATATTTCGGATTTGTTTAAAATTCAAATTACAGAAAGAAAGTCGTCATGGCCGTCCAACAATTAAATTCTTTGATAAATCTCGAAACAGGAAGAACAAGTACCATTCATTAAGGCATGTAAATTAATGCCGTAGTATGCCTAAAGCCGTTTATTAAAATTAAACTCGGTCTGGCATGGAACTAGGAAGATTAATGATCCCTTGAATACTGAGTTATGTAAAGAGCAAATGGAGTGGGGCTCCACGGGCCATGCCCTGGCATCATTCCAAAATCACTTATCATATTGTTCACGTAAACTTTGAATGATATGTACGTATACCCGACAGATACACCTAATGTAATAATTAATAACACAATCTGTCATTTCGAGCAACTAGCTGACTCTGAACTAAATTAATGACATTAACAATTATTCATTGAGCAGTTTTTGATAACTTTTAGTATTATTTTCCAATCAACAAATAAAGTTGTCCATCAAATTAATTATATTATAATTATGACTAATAATAGATAGTGAAGCAATCGAATTTTAAAAAAAACAGCTTCTGTATTCGAAGAAACTTTTAATTAGCTTTATATGTTTATTTTTTTCATGAAAACTTTGATTTCACAATGAAACAATTTGAGTCAGGGACTAGACCTGACACATTTTGTAAACCACTTTATTCACTTTATTAGAAAGTATTTATCCAACTAATAGTAAATAAAAAAAACATCAAATTCGTAATCAGCGACAGTGAACATCATTTACACTTTCATGGTATTGCCCCGATAATTTTTACTAAGTATTTAATATAGTTTTATTGTCATTTAAAGGCGAACGATGTCCATCGAATAGAGCTTGACGTGCTTTAGAAGAGCATCGCATTGTGTCTCTGAGGCAATTTCATTCCAGGACCAAGACACGGAAAAATCTTCCAAGAACTGCAGACGAACTCTACTCAAGTGACCGGTTATGAAAGTCGACAGTGTCATCTCACACAACAATTTCCAAGAGGCCAAAACGAAAATTATGAGGAAACATATTATTTAAATTTAACGTGGCCGTCAAGCGTCGCTGTCGCAATTCACGAAACGTGCAACTTACAATACTGCTTCCGAGCCAAACTGCTTTCAGTTTTAGTCAATTTTTAAGTTGTATTGTTCCCTATGGAATACAGAAAATAGGAAACAAGCAATAAAAATAGTTCCAAGCATCCGTCGGCCGGGGACGAATTCCGACCAAAATTACGTGAGCAAATTAGACATTCCAGGGCATTGCTGCCGGAATAATTGAGCGCCCCGCCGTGCTCGCTTGTTCGAAAAGCGGCCCATTGCACACTCTGGCCATCCAACACTCATCTTACATTTCTGTTACGAGATTTCCCACTGTTAATCCTTTCCCATAATACTTATTGTAAGTAGGTAAAGACATACATGTAAGTCGCATTATGTTTCCAGAGTAGTTTTAAGCTATTGCATAGATTTTATCGCGGGCCTTGAGCGCGGCGACCGAATCATGAAGTTCCGTAACGAAAAAAAACCTTACACCCCTTACTCCGCCTATCATGTAGCTCGCGTTCAACACATTCACACGTTGCGCTTGTGTAGTGTTTGTGAATAAGCGTGTGGCGTGACGTCACACTGTATGCGCATCATGAAAAGTCTGCCCATCTCTCTCTCGCGCAGTCTAGCTTATGAGTGTGAAGGGGACAGTTAAGGTTTTGCTTTTATTAATGTTTAATATAGCGTGGTCTTGTTTTATTATTGTTTTAATATTAAATTATCATTGTCTAATTATAATTGCATAAGTTGATAAAAAATGCTATGCAAAAGCTTTACCGTGGCAGTTCCCAAGTGCCACACGTTTTTTTTAATGCAGATAGTTTCAATCAGTATTCCTTCTTTACCTGGTGTTCTCACTGTATTTTCTTGCCCAGGTATCTCGCTCTGGCTCTAGTCTTCAGTTTTATCGAAGCGATAAGCGTTACTCAAATATTCAAACTTCGAATCCAGTAGAGGGAAACATTCATGTTGTCTATGTTCTCCGGTTTCCGTCTGACGTCAGATGGACCATGCCCTCGTCTGTTCATCTCAAATAAAAATATATTCTACGCAACGCTTCATTGCTGATATGTAACTATAAATTCCAGTTTCTTAGTTCTTTAACCTTATGTTGAATTAGCATAATATAAAAATAAAGAATTATTTATTGCTTCCTTTAAAACTCGTGTTGGACCTATTTTTATTTATTTATAATTTTAAACGCAATGTAAAACTCCGATAAGTTTGAAATCTTCAGTTAATACATTCAAAGAAAACTTCTGTTTTAAAAGATCTCAACATGACTATTTTATTAATAACCACCAGTTATAAATAGCTCGAGTCTAATTCAAACTATTTTAGTAGCAAAGAAAAATATAGACGCAGTAAACTCTTAAAATAATTAATAAATGCTTGTTTTATTTTGCCACTTTTGATACATTTTTTTTAAAGCAACAGCTACTTTTGTTCATCGTTTACCGAGAGGTGTTAAAAGGCCAAAGCCAGCTACGAAAATGTAAAATAATACACTTTAAGCGTTTACTCAAGTGCCTCTAGCCTAGACACAACGATTGCTTATCAGACAATCTTTCTTCTCACACTTTGTGTTCTATGTGCGTAATTAAATTTGTGCTTAGAATTCGTGCTATAATTTCGTCCGACAGTCAGATATTATAACCGGTATCAGCCGCCGGAAGATAACCGTTTCTAGATGAAACAGAAATGAAATTCGAACTGACTTCCGAAGGAATTGTTCGATTTTACGCAAACACAAAAAAAAACGAAGATCAGTTTATTTCAAACGTTAATCTACTTAGGAATGTGTGTTACAAATTCATAAAAGCCCAGGAACACGAATTGATTCGCGCTTCGGAGATATTTTCGGATTGAAACGTAATACGGCAGGATTTACGACATTCATACGCTGTAAGCTCGGCGTCCGCTGTCATATTTCACAATTTTTCCACTCTCGTCTGTTTGTACCCGGCACGCATGATCGCCCATAATGAAGACTATCTGATCCGGCCTGGATCCCGTTCGCGCGCTTTGCACATCAATAACAATCCTCTCGGATCCTTTGCAGTCCGCAAAAGCCACGGCGACAATTTGTCCCGGACTTTACTCAACTGTGTATTCAAGCAAATTTCTTCCGCAGATTTGGAAGCGTTGCGCATATAAATAACACTGTCAACTTTTTTGCGCTGTTTTTTTCTTAGATTTTTTGTATACGGAGGCATACATGGACAAGCGTTTGTGGTACTTATACTTAATAATCTTGATTAAAAATTAAAAGAAAATTTCATGATGATGTGATGTGACTGTCGTTGGTTATAAATTTTAAAACAATGCTTAACATGAAAATTGCTCCAAAAAGTTCACGCTATACCTAATCTCTATATATAAAAATGAATTGCTGTTCGTTAGTCACGCTAAAACTCGAGAACGGCTGGACCGATTTGGCTAATTTTGGTCTTGAATTATTCGTGGAAGTCCAGGGAAGGTTTAAAAGGTGAGAAAATATAAAAAAGCTCGGAATTATATAAAATCAAACAATTTTGTTTTTCCTTTGATGTGTCCCCTTGATGTGTCTTTTATTTATCGATTGAGGCACTACTACGAAGTCTGCCGGGTCAGCTAGTTACAAATAAATGTTTTTGAATATTATTATGTGCCCACAGTATATTCAATGCACTAGTCGAGTTCGGTCGGCGCGGAAGTCTGCGAGGCTCACGCTTTCGGGTCACGACTACACTCCAAATCTAAAATTGATTACACACAAAAAAGAACACTTAGCACAATTGACCGGCGACTGGTCCCTTAGAAAAAACAAACCCACTCGCCATTAAGTATAATTTATTCTGTTTTATTATTTCTTACGATTCTAAAATGTTTACCAAATGAAAATATAAAATGGAAATCCAGTAAAAAATATATTGATACTCAATAATAATAATGACTATAATAAAAGAATACATATCGAAATCCAGTTTGTAATTGCGAATTTAAAATATTTATCTTATAGGCTGTCCAGGTGAATAATGTATTCTTTTTTTATAACTAAAATAAAAATAGCTTTACGAAAAAATGAACACGTTAATTGTGATATATCGAATGAATTTTTAGATAAATTTATCAATTTGAATAAAAATGTGTTAAAATGTAATGAAATATCAACGAAAAATTCTTCGTGGAGATTTTTAGTGAATTCGAAACCTCTTTTATACATATTTAATATAAATTTTGTAGAGGGGAATATTTACGAATATTTACGAACCTCAACAAAATGCCTTTGGTTCAGTGGTCACTATGAGAACGGACGGGCGTTTACGTAGGTATACTATTAAAGAACCTTTGACGTTCACGAAATGTCATTTATGTGGTGGTGTTGCGGCAACCACAAGAATCCAAGTACCTACTGAACTACTTTGTAACATACAGTTAGATTTTCGGGCCGTTACTTGTTAATCCAGATTCAACATTGTTAGATACGATTATAATTTAATTAGGTTTCGATCTCATCGAGCTGAAGAGTACTACTGATGCTGATAACAGCATTCCATATTGTGGCATCTGCGAGTTCTTGTCACAACTTAACTATGAACGTTTACAAATTACACATAGTACGCATTTAAAAAGCTTTATACGTCTAAATATATAACAGTCAGTATAATAATAAGTAATTGTTAAAGTAGAAGCTAAATCACAAATGAATATTACGAGTATGTTAATAGGTACTTTGTTGTTATAGTTCTGTGCTTTACGAATGCTCACCTAAGAAATTACAGTACACCGTAAAAATCCTAAGAGAAAATTACAGTTTTAAAATATTTTTATATCGCGTATACATTTATTTACAATTCGCAGACTAGAATCGTCGTTTTTGATAAACAAACTTCAGATATATTGATTGATTGAATGCATAAATTAAAAACATTTCAAAATGGAACAAAACATCATTGTTTCTTATATCCAAATATGCTTTTTTATGCATTCTTTTGTTAATATTTCAATAGAAATCTAAAACGAAATAAATTGACAACGATTCAATAAGTTACTTAAATTGATAACACTACAAGGTCTTAACACACAGGTGAGAAATAGATACAATTATATATTTTTAATTTTGTTAAATAAACTGTGAATACAACAACGCAATATACGAGTATTAGTTTTATTCGAGCATGTGCATCTAATAAAGTTGCGTAAATAAGACTAAGTTTTTTTTTATTGCTTAGATGGATGGACGAGCTCACAGCCCACCTGGTGTTAAGTGGTTACTGGAGCCCATAGACATCTACAAAGTAAATGCGCCACCCACCTCGAGATATAAGTTCTAAGGTCTCAGTATAGTTACAACGGCTACCCCACCCTTCGAACCGAAACGCATTACTGCTTCACGGCGGAAATAGGCAGGGTGGTGGTACCTACCCGTGCGGACTCACAAGAGGTCCTACCACCTACCAAGTCTGTTGTTTTGTATTATAGTATATACATGTATAGACACAAATACTGGATTTTAAGCTGTGATGCCTGACCTTGTTTTCGTTGTCCAATCGCTGGTAATCTAGAGAGCTATTCGTTCTGAGCTCGGACAAATGTGACTAGCCAATATGTGCCATGTCTTGGACTTTAAAAACGAGGCGGGGATTTAAACTCCATCACCGTCAAAAATTCACGTACAATTAATTATTCTAACAGCCTTCGAAGCTTAGAATAATACGTTAGTACGTCCAATTTCAAACGTTGCCGACCTTTCGGGGGCTATAAGCTAGTTAAATCCAAAACATTCATCAAATAAAAGCTTTGAAAATGTGAAAAGAAATTGGAAAGGTAATCATCATTATTCTAAAAACATGAGACGGCTAATAGGCAGCTCGTTTCTGCCATTTCTGTCGCGTCTCTCGCGACCATCATGAGACTAATGTAATTAGTTCATTACTATCTCCCGAGGCGGTCCTAGCCCGCTTCGCGTCGCTACAGATTTATGCGGAACTCTCTTTTACTGCTTTTGTGAATGTGAGAACGCCTTTTTTTTATTCGTTTAAATCCATTAATTCGTAGCAACTATCAATGATTATATTGATGCAAATTAATTCAAATCATTAACGCTAGTCAATGTGATACGATCTAAAATTAAAAAATAAATAAGTACAACACGGGAAATCATGCGATGAAGACGAGTTTTTGTCGTTCTACAAGTATCTATGATTTGTTAAGAACACCTTGACAAATGGAAGCACCGGACCTTGAATTATAGTTATACAGTTACGAAATCGACAAAAACAAATGACAAAAAGTAAATAGATTTTCATAAATTTTTTTGTTAATAAAGAAATAAGGTATTACCAGATTTTGTACCACATAATTTAAATAGCGTGTCCAACTTTAATAGTAAAATACAAGTTTTGTATGTTTATGTGGCTGTCAAGCCGGTCTTTCCCGTTAATGAGCGTACAATGCTAATGAAGCCCACACCTGCCTCAGTCGAGAGCCAAGAAACACTCTCCGCAGCATCTTACATACAAAGTGGAACATTTTTTCCTCCTTCAAACTTCGTCTTCTTCAAACGAGGCTTGTGGCGAGTATTAAATGATAGGCAGCGGCTTGACTCTGCCCCTGGCATTGCTGAGGTCCATGAGCGACGGTAACCATTCATCATCAAGTGGGCAGTATGCTCGTATCTACGACATTAAAAAAAAACTTTTTTGCTGTCATGAATCCATATCTGTATAGCTTCAAAATCATTGTAATGAAATCCTTAGTATTTTTTTACTATTACTTCCCTATCATCAGTCCATAGTAATAATAGTACCTAGTTAGTATCTTCACCTATTTTCACATACTATCTCTCAATTCCACTTATGTATACAGAGTAATATGCACCACCACCACGAAGCCCCAACACGTGATGACCCGATTATTCAACTTCCCGGCTCAAAAACAGATATTGCATGTGGCTAACTCGCGCATGTACGCACCACTTCCCCGTCTATTTCTGCCGCCAGGCAATTATCCGTTCCGGTACGCTAGGACAGCCGTTATGCAAATGCAGATAAGTCTTCAATTGTATGCCCCAGGGAACACAGCGGCGTTTACGTTACAGAGGCTATGGGCTCTGGCAGCCGTTTCGCACCAAGCGACTAGCGATCTCATCTGCCCATCTATGCTAAAAACTACACGTGTACATGACAATTAGTTTCTTTTAAGGACTTAAAGTAGTTTAAATATTTTTTAAATAAAACTAAAGCTTAGACACGAGTATGTGCCTTGTTAAATGTCAACGAGTTTCACAAACTAATTCGGTTCTAATTAACATTGTTTTGCTTTCCTTTTAGGGCATATGTACATCGTTTGGTTTCGTCTGAGGTATCACGAAGCCCTTTACGACCAGTGCCACTACGCTTGAGGTAAACCGAGTAAAATCAGACTCATCGATGACAACCAATTAGCCCTGTGCCCCACACATTACACCCTTCCGACCCGCCCTCATGCAACCATTTATCTTTATTCGATGGAATCGCAGGACCAACACTCTCGGCCCTACGAGGTTATAGCACCCATTGAGACCCACACTCCTCATCGATACCGAACGAACTTCCGACTGTTCGTGACACACTCACAATGGGTGAGAGGATTTAGGCTTACTTAAATAAATTACGTTCAGTATGTTTAACGCATATGTATGCCAGTTTTTCGGTGGATTTAATTAGCCACAGTTAAAAACACACAAAATTTCAAAAATATGAATTTTTTTTTTTATTCCTTACATAATTATGACTATTGCCCGAATGTAGATCTGTGAATATCTACAACCATCATTCAGATGATTTTCAAGGTTAAAAAAAATGTTTCTAAGAAAATTGGTTAGCGCCGGTGTCCGTGAGTCAGTTCACTCAGCTGAGTCACCACACCACATATCATTCCTCGATTGTTTCCCGATAATTTACCGTTTCGCTGATCCATTTAAGCCTATTCAATTAACATTGTATTATTTAAAAATATATACAATATTTATGGAAATAAAACAGAATTTGAGGCACTGTTCTGTGTGATGTCTATAGATTCCGTTAGCGGCTTAACGTCGAGTAAGTTTAAGTTCATCAAAGCAAATAAAAATATATAAATAACAAACATTTATTTTTTTAATCTGTATTATAAACCAACGTTCCGGCCGTTGCTTCGCCTGCGTGAACTACACTCAATATATCGACAACGGTGGAAGCACGTGCTCTGCGGCAGGATGAAAAGTAGCCAAGGTCTTTCCCGATACTCAAATTATTCCCGTACCGAATTTCGTCAAAATCAATTCAGTTGCTTGCGCATGAAAACGTAACAGACGAATAGATTTACTTTCGTGTTGAAATAATAATACTATGCTATGCTATGTAAACTTCTAAAATGATTCCCGTACTATCTGTGAAAACTACATGAAAATCCGTTCAATAGTTTCTGTAGTATATGCGAACAAACACACAATCAAACAGGTAGACCGATTTAATAAATACTTCAGTGAAAATTAAACTTTATCTATGTTTTATTGAACTTTAAACGTAATTTAAAAAATATATTACAATATAAACTTTCTCATTGGCAAAAATCGAAATTAAATAAACCATTCAACCGTTTCGCTGTAATAAATAATACAAATAGTATAAGAAACGCTCTGCTTCTATAATTCAATAAAACTTATCAGCGTCTTAGCGACGGATAAGAAAGGCAAAAGATACACAGACAATCCTAAATCGATACACGGCTACCGGATATTAGGCTAACGAAAATAGACCGGCTATTTACTATTTGATGAACTGATATAGATATACAAATATATACTGAAAAACATTTCACATCTTTCATTCTAAATTAATACGTCAATGAGTATTTTCTCCTACGAGTATATCCCAACAAATTCATATAATATTGTATTATTATTTATTTTTGTATTATTTAGTTCGTAATTTACTACTTTTACTGTGCAATAAAGTAGAAAATGCATGGCACATTCATAAGTCACTGCATAGTTTCCACTTTTCTTTTCACAGAATTTGCTTCATGAGCTCCTCAACACTATATCTAAATGGAATTCTGCAAATGGTTTTGGACATGTTTGCACAAAAAGGAACTTTTCCTGGAATAGGATGTCTATAGACAGACCCTCCCTCATCTTCTAAAAGTGTTCAATTTTTTTAGGGGGGAATGATCCAAAACTTAAACTTCGAAATAAATAAATACTTATAAACGAAACCTCCCAAAGACATACATAAGATATGATATGCAACGGTGTTTGCTCTGGATCAGAATCATTCAAGACAACTAAAATATTATGTTGGTAGTGAAATAAAAAATTCAATAACATTGTGACAAAGAAAATATTGATATCGAACAGAAAATCGAAGGCGAAACAAAAATCCCAGTTTCAGTTTTAAGTACCTATATACATATTTCCTTTAGAAATACACAATTGAGTAATAGCTACCGCTAACTCAATGTATGATAGAGAAACAATTCGTTTGGTTGGACACGAAAGCGACTACGATAGCGGTCTCTAGAGCGGGAGCGAGCGCGTATATAACAAAGGGAGCGGGTCCCGCGGGAACGAGCGAATCTATACCCGCGTCACGGCCACGCTTTACTAGTTTCGCCCATTATTAATATAATGGATTATCTTAGTCAGTTTTTCTTAAACGAGAACAATAAAAAGAAAACTCATTAATTAATCTCGATAATGTCACTTACATTAATTTTAGGTATCACGACCTACTAACCTTATTTTTGTTTAAAATTATAATGAGTCCATTGTGAATGAGTAGGTGAGCAGCAGACGACCATAAACAGAGCAGGAAATACTAAATACTTTATAAGTGGCATGGTATGTTACTATAAATGACACGGGCGTATGTTGTATTGTTGATTCAGCTCACACATGTAGCATACAATGACACATGCCTAAGGTACAAAGTGTACAAACTTAGTTCATACAACGTACCGACACGTTGTAAACTTGTATGACCAATACTGCAGCAATTTCATTCACCCGAATACAAGTAATAATGGAAAAAAATACATTCAAAATATAGCTAGTTCAGGAAATGTCCGAGAGCCACGTTACATATCTGAAATGACTTTTTACATTAATAATGAATAGATAAGTGAAAATATATTTATTTACGATACCTCGTTTACTTACAGGGTACAAAAATATTACATACCTAATTCTGAAACAGAAAACGTTTTCGTTAATAGAAACATGTTCAAAATGTTCCTTTTAAACTAATTCCAAGGTTACAAATAGAAATTGACAAGCTATTTAAAATCCCAATTGTTAAATTTCTCCGTGTCAGCGTTAAGGAAAAGAAATATTTTTTATAAAGTTTGCTTGAAACGTTGTCTCCCGATGCGGATTCTTTCTTTTTGTGGCGCTTGATTGATGACTTTCCTAACAGCGTGACACGTCTTTGGGGCCCTTTTCGACTTACTTGTCCTCTAAAGTTATCAAGATGAAGAGAGTCAATTACGGATAACAAGATCACGACGCATATTGATATTAAATTATATCACTTAAATATACGAGTACTAGAGGCTCAGATTACAAACACATTTTTGTTTCTCAGCTTTCTTATGCTACTATGATTATAATAGTAGTTTCTAGAACCCGGAGACATTACAACGTAAATGTGACATGAGGAAGAAGTTATATAACTTAATTTAAAATTTCTCATTTTTTTGTAATACCTTTCCCATTCTACTAACAAGAAAGAGTAACTAATTTGCGGCAGAAATAGGTCGATGGTGATACATGCCCGTATAGAATCATAATTCATTCTACCACCAGTGATTGTGCATATTAAAATGACATGATTACAAATATTAATACGCAATGCAATATACATATAAATCATAAAACAAAGTGTACAAACTTAGTTCATACAACGTACTGGGTTTTTATATATCAATGACTGACACGTTGTAAACTTGTATGACCAATACTGCAGCTATTTCACTCACGCGAATACAAGTAATAATTAAAAAAAATACATTCAAAATATAGCGAGTTCAGGAAAACATTATCAGAGAGTCACGTTCATTGCCTGAAGTGACTTTTTACATCAATAATGAATAGATAGGTAAGTGAAAATATATTTATTTAGGTACGATACCTCGTTTACTTGCAGGGTACAAAAATATTACATACCTAATTCTGAAACAGAAAACGTTTCTGTTCATAGCAAAATTACTTACTGTTAACATCACTGTTAAGTTTCTCTATTATGAAATACAAAAAAAACATTTAAAAATATCAAATTGTCAATTTTTTACTTTAATTTAAACCTTTACATCACTGTTGCATTAGTGCGTTATAAGAAATTCCCGAAAGCTTTACTCATTTGGAAACACAGACACAATGAGTTCAATTCTGAATAAAATTAGGACAATGAAGTTTATTGACATCAAAACTGCTCCAAGTATTAGTAAAACAATAGAGCTCTCTCTCAAACTATAAGAAATGAAAAACCTTAACCAGTTCAACAATTTGCTTACGTCAAGAAAACGAAGTATCTCAAACGTACCTATTCCCTAAAAGGGACCGATAAAATATCGTAAGGTAATTTTTCTGAATTCTGTTCGGTACGTATAAGTGATGTATGGGTTAACGTGAGTGCTGAGGAAGCGAGCCGGTCGTGGGCAGCGTGACCTCACGCATCCCCACAAAATTCTGACTCCATTTGCTAGCGTACGTGCGTGAAGCGATGTGTCCACACTGATACCTATTATTTCCCGAGGGATAACGTCTAGTAATGGACTTATTCGATATAACACATAAAATTTGCTGCTGTTCAATTCTTATCAATATCTTATTCAATATCTTTACTTAAGCTATATTAATTTTGTAATAAATTTACTAAAACGGATCTCCAGTAAAAGTCGCACATTAGACATAAGACTGTCCAAGACCTCCCATATTATGTGCTACGCTAATCTATACCATATCAACATTTAAAAATAAACTAATCTATTAAATCAGCTAAGACTAGCATAAGTGCGTTTTAAAAATCTACGGATTTGTAAACATTATGCAAGTCCGTATACTAGGTAATTAATTACTTAGGTAGGTGCATGTGTTTTTCATTTTTAACACGACAATTACAAAAATAGGTTGATCTCACGAACCGGACAGAAAATTGCAAACGTAGTTTTGTCGTAACCGCAAATGGTTTCACGGTCACAATGACTAGGTGAATCACAAAGTAGACAAAAAAAAAGCTAAGGTAAGTTTAAATATTGATTGAGGAACGCTAGTGTTGTCGAGTGAATATCTCAAATAATAAATAAATTCGTCGTTAAGTAACGTAACGGACAAAGACCCCAGCTAGACTGTTCAACGGACGATCCTGCGCAGTGATCCGGACAGAAAGGAAGTCCCGTCAGATACGCTCGACAATCCTCCCCACTTGCATTACATTATACCAGATCAGAGCATATAACTTGAAAGTTATACAGCATACTTTTTTATTTTTTTATTTATTGATGCACAAAACAAATTTCATTCATTACAGTACATATTAGCTAAATCGTGCAAATAGTACCTAGATCTAATCTGGATTGTAATCTAAAAAGTATGTGCACTCAGCAAATCCGTATTAATGTTTGGCTATTGAACCTTTGGCTATTGAAAACACAATTGAAATTACAAATATTGATAACTAGCCATTGTTAAATAGGATATCCTTCACACATTTAACAAATCCCCTGAGTCTAGGTTTAAAGATATCAAGGTCACCGTGATATTTAGCCAAATCATTATACTGCCTGACCATTCTTACCATAGGGTTATAGTATGATATTTATTTACTAATTCATTACGATTGACTAAAAACACATAAGTTTTCTTTTGATCAGCTATCAGTAGCTAAGTTTTGCGCGTAGATCGTTCTTATTTAAATAAAGAAAACCTTTCACAGTGCCCTTAAAAAATATAGTTACTGCTAGTAAATAAAATTAACTTTATCGTCTTCAATACGACTTATTTAAAATTTTAAACAATTTTCGGCGATCTGAGCATTTTTTGAAATAATGCCTTCTCTTTTTTTTCCCCACTGTTAGTAAACAAAACCAGCGCGTTTATTCACAATACGTTTTTTTAGAACTCGTTATCAACTTCTGGAATGAACTTACCACCGTGCTGTGGCCCATGGATTTTCGTGGGTCTTCGTAGGCTACAGCAATATTATCAAGGATATTATGTATTTTAAATAGTTTTTATTGCCTTTGTAAGTAGATAAGCATGGACCACCTGATGATGGGACCAGCAGGAAATCTCGTGTAAGAGTGTTTACAGCCGGAAAAATCTGACTGTGGACGCAACACAGCGGTTTCAGGTAGTATCACGAACTCTGCTTCCGTGGCGGGAAGAGCGTTGGTAAAAAAGAGATAGAGGGAGCATCTCGAACAATTCTTCAGAGGACTCAACCAAATACGTATTTTATTGCACGAATAATTTCCTGATACCTACTGTTACATAAATTTTCAATACAAATAAACAAAATTTGTTATATTTAAGTAAATAATGATTGAAGATAGACGTGACAAAATAGAGAGCATTTACTTGATTGTGACTGAACACAATGCGTGACAAGTGAATAGAACTGACTAAGATAAATTAATTGCAATACAGGTATCAAATCTACACTACCAACATTCTTGCACGCTCACACTGTACACCATCAATTAATCTTAACAACTAGGCTCTTAACACAAATACCCGGAATGTGGTAGGTCCCGTATGAACAAGATGCGTTGTTCTGACAATAAGTAATTTTATCAACTAAAATATTATTGTAAGACGTATTGTGTTGTATGTTAGAAGACTCCTGACGAGACATTACCAGTTAATATTGCGCACATCCTGGTTTCATAGGCAGGTGGTGTTTGTGCAGTTGCTTCAAATGAGGGTATTCAATTTCATGTCTTTGTTTTGTTGAGTATGTACCAGTTCACATTCGTGACTAAGTGGCAAGTTTAGATGGACGTAGATAGTTCATATCTAGATTCACGACTGAATCCTGCTATTTTGGTACCCTTTTTTAGCCGGAAGCACAAAAATTGTCGTGAATCAGACATTTGTGAAATCTAAAAAGGCTAAAAGGAATTTGTCGCAGAGGAATGACGAACACAAAGATTTCTAAATACAAAATTAAAACCCCTACAACTATTAATTTAATTGGATATCAAGAACCGACCAACTAGTAGTAGATGTGATCTTAAACCTTAGAGGAAACCTTAGAGTAAACAGAGAGCCCGGTGTTTAACGTGGTGTCTATTTGTTTTTTATATTATGTCAGAAAAGTAGCTAACTTTTCCTAGTTTCAACTTTGTCCCTCTTAGACTTTGCTTCTGATGACAAGGCAAAATAAAAAAGGTGGGATGACATATACATCATGTATATTTATTATGTTACATTGTTTTACTTGATTTAAAGAACTAAAAGAATGTACAACACATATCTTCCTGAACTGATAATTGTTTACTCGTAGGTACATGCTTACGGGTCTTCAATCAAAAATACTGATATTGTTGACCCAAGCTTCCAATAATAATATTCCGATTTCGATGAGAACTAATTATGTTATGAGTTGCTAACGTAGCTATTTCTCGTAAGCAATAATGGTTGATCTTAAATAGCTTACTTACTACAAGTTCAAATAAACTATTTGATTAATATTCTGAACAAGCCGGGATACTTAAAAAGTGGTTTACTTGGCACAAAGTGATTTCTTCTTGTGTACGTTCTAAATCTAATATATAAAATTCTCGTGTCACAATGTTCGTTCCCATACTCCTCCGAAGCCGCTTGACCGATTCTCATGAATTTTTTTATGCATATTCAGTAAGCCTGAGAATCGGCTACTATCTATTTTTCATACCCCTAAGTGATTAGGGTTGTCCACCCCTAACATATTTTTTTTTATTTGGACATATTTTTTTTTGTTATAATGAGGTATTATGTGGTTGAATGAGGTTTTGTTATTTTTATTATATATTCCCTCATCGTTCACAGCACTACATACCTCTTTCACTCATTTACCACATCCTTACACACTTACAATAAGTTAGTTTTTTTTTCTACGCTAGAAATTCCCTAGAAATCTTATATAAGGCAAAACAATGTTTGCCGGGTCAGCTAGTAATATATATAATTTTTTTATTTTATTAAAATTGAGTTTTTTGGCCGAATGCGCAGTGCTAAATTAAGTGGATTGCGTAGACAGTTTTTTCGGATATCAGAAGTTTCTGTTTTCAGAAATCAGAATTGTTTGAACCAAAAACATTAAAATACGTTCTGAAATGAAAACCTTCTCTTGAAGTCGGGTGTTCAGACATTTAGCGATCATTATCACAAAGCGTGGCTAATCGAAATCCGCGTCTTTACCTAATTATAAATACATATTGTTAAATGGATGTTATGGCCGTTATGTACCTTCCTTGACAAATAATATTTTAGTTCCGACTGCTTCGTGAAAACAATTTATAAATAACAACCCGGTACATCTGGTGTTAAGCCAATAGACATTACTAAATAAATACCGCTGCTCACCTTGAAACATAAATTTAAAATCTCAATTGATAATATATGTATACTCTCACATGATTGCTTCGCTGCAGAAAAGAACAGAATTTTGCTAAACTTCACTCAATAAATACAATGTGATTTTTTTCGCATTGTCAGAGAATATTGAACACGATCGACATCAAAACCAACCAGCTATACTTATTAATAATAAGGCATTAGTGAAAATATTAACTTCATAGTTATCGATGTATTTGAGATGCTATCTACTACTGGAAATAAGTAAAAATCTTGTATTCTAATTAAGCCACATCTTAAGATTTTTAAAGTTTAGTAAGCTTCGCCTTCTTCTCAGAAAGAAGCTTACTTTAGATTTTTTTTTAAATTATTAGGACTTACATTTCGGTGATCCGTAAAACCTCATTTTTAACATAGTTTGCACTTTCTATAATTATATCTTCTTTCCGCTGACTGTATTAGTATTTTTTTTTTATTGCCTTTATAGGCAGACGAGCATACGGCCCACCTGATGGTGAGTGGTTACCGTCGCCCATGGACTTCAGCAATGCCAAGGGCAGAGCCAAGCCGCTGCCTACCGCTTAATACTCTCCACAAGCCTCGTTTGAAGAAGGACATGTCATAGCGCTCGGGAAACACCGTGGAGGGGAGCTCATTCCATAGCCGGATGGTACGTGGCAAAAAAGATCTCTGGAAACGCACTGTGGATGACCGCAGTGGCTCCAGGTAGTATGGATGAACTCTACTCCGGTGGCGGGCGGTGCGATGGTAAAAACGAGACGTTGGTATCATCTCGAACAATTCCTCAGAGCACTCCCCATGGAACATGCGGTACAAAATACAGAGGGAACCGAAGTCCCTCCGCAGTATAGAAGGCAATATAGGAGCACATAACAATAAAATATATAATGTATTATTTTATTTATATCAAAATACAGTTTAGCTTAGTAAAACTATAGCACAAATTGAGTTGCTCTTATAAAGAGAGACAACATTTAAAGCTTCACCACTGTTTTTATATCTTTTTATATTTTAATATTTCAAAAATGCTTTAAATTTCTAATGTTCTAATGTTTCAATATTCGAAATTCTATTTATGTCATCTTTATAACACATTAACCTCTTTTAAGATTAATCGCATAGAGGTTACATATATTTAGTCTGGCCATAAATACTGTTACAATTAAAAAAATAAAAATTCTATTGCAAATAACATTTATTACTTTTACAGTGTGTTAGTTTAATACATAAATATAAAACAAATTAAAGTATAAAAAGCTTATTCGAAGTGGTCTCCATTGGCTGCAATACAGTCCTTTAAACGTTGAGGCCAGTTACCAATAGAAGCACGCACTCTTTCCATGGGAAAATTTTTCACTGCCAATCGTACGGATTGTTTTAGGGACTCCAAATTATCATGGCGTTTAGAGCAAGCCGTACTCTCTACAACTGACCATAAATCATAATCCAGCGGATTAAGATCGGGACTAGATGACGGCCAGTCTTCAGCTTTGATGAAGTCCGAAACGTTCGTTTCCAACCAAGACTGCGTAGACCGAGCTTTATGACCTGGCGCCGAGTCTTGCTGGAAGGACCATTCTTGATTATTGAGCATGGTGTTGTTAAGGGGCTTCACTACCTTCTCAAGAATGGTATCTTCATACACTTGTGTCAGTCACTCCTTCATAGCTAATACCCCACGAAACCATCACTGAAGTCGGATAGTGCCCACGTTGCACTCTGTCGACTAATTGGGAAGCTTCCTTAAAGCTTTGAGCATAAATACGGTCATTTTGTTTGTTAAAATGTTGCTCAAATGTAAAAAATTACTCATCCATAAACAAAATTTTTCTAGGACCTCCCTTTGCGTACCGCTTCAGTAGTTGTTTCGATTTTACCACCCTATTCTCTTTTAAATTATCAGTTAAGAAATGACCAGTACGTCTCTTATAGACTACAAGTCCTAAGTCATCTTTTAAAATACGCGACATGGTTCTAGGTGCTATCTTCATCTCCCGAGATAAAATCTTTTGTTTCGGACAGGATTTCTTCGAATTCTTTCCCTTACTGCTTTGACCACCTTTTTCGTACGAACACTACGTAGACGGCCAGATCTTCTTCTGTCACAAACAGAGGAGGTCTCATTGCACCTATTAATAGCCCGGTACACAAACATTTTACTAATACCAAGCGTATGGAGAGTTTTAAAAATTGCTTTTGGCTCCATACCTACTTTGTGTAATGCAATCACAGCGATTCGGTTCTCTTTATCACCCCACTCCATTTTAATATCGCAAAATATTGTACAATGTATTGGCGCCAAAATAAGAAAACTCAATGAGCAATCATATAAAAATGACAGATTCCAAATTCAAATGTAATATTTTGTTTATTTTTAATTGTAACAGTATTTATGACCAGACAAGTATATGAAGACAACTATCCGTTTTAAATAAAATCGAGTGTCAGAAAAACTGTTACAGTAGTAATTAACCAGGCGTTTCATGATGACGCCCGGGGCGAACATAGCGGCAGCGTATTCAATATTAATGTAGCGAGAAATAATTTAAAGCATTTTCCAGGGCTATCAATCTGGTCTGTTAATGAGATTCGTCCGGCGGGCCGGGCGATTGCGTCGACCAATTTGTGCCACGTTGCACCTCGCTAATGAAATACATAGATGCCTATACAAGAAGCACAGTACTCATACAATGACCTCACAAGAGTTCCTAATAAACTCTAATCGGTGATCCATGATTGTTTCTTCAATTATGGAGTGCACTTCAAGCCTTAAATGGAACGCCTCAGAGCCAGGTAGCGTCGCATGAGTCATGTTTTTTCGTTCGTGCAGCCGGCTCCATCGAATTATAAGACGTTGTCACGTCAAAAGTTCAATTCAATTTTGTAACAATTAGGTTTATACAAATTTTGTTTATTTTCTTAACTTCATTCTTCTTCAGGAATGCCGAAAGGAAATCCGATGTGTCAGATCAGTGAGCCCATTCATATGATGCAATCTTCACAGAAATCTCGAACTCTGACCACGCTTTCTCCCGTCTTTCCACAAAAAACGCCGTTAGGTTAGGTAAGACAGCTTTCCAAGAATAAATTTAAATTGACATAAATCAACCATTGATAAACTTTAAGATAAACAACGGAACTATAATATATACTATAGTATTATTTATATTTCGTCACGCTACTCATCTAATAAAATATTAGACGGCGTTGTTAAAATAGGGGACCATTGTATTGACCAAGGTTGACAAATACTCCTGCAAATACAAGTAACAAATAATTCAAACTTGTAAAGAAACGAACGAGTCATTTACAAACAATAGCATATGAAAACAATTCATTTTAACAACTCGTGTTGAACGTAACTTTCTCTATCGTGTCCTTACGCAACACAGATGACATTATTATTAAATTATACATATCAATATTCACTGGAAAGTGGTACAAAGTACTCTTACAATTATTTTATGAATATAATAATTATAGAAGTTTAATTCCGTTTACATTGTATAATAAATACATAATATTAAGTAATGTAATTGTAGTATTCACTGAAATTAATGAATTTTTAAATATTAGCGAAATAAAAACGGCTACGATCACAGTTCGTTCATGAGATTGCTCAGATATAAGTTTCAATCTGTACGTTTCCTGCCATTCCGACATCTCAATTGCTGCTCTTTTGTAATCAACAATTTGTGTCAGCATCGGCACTCTGCGAGCAGCTACCGTCGTCGTTTCATTCATTCAATAAAAACGTCAACGAATTCCAGACTATTTTAGCTGCTTCGTTATGATTATATCACTCGCTCCTCTTATTGTAAAACGCATGTGTGCAGAGTACTAATGTCTCCTCGAGAAAAATATGTACGCTCGTAAATCTCACGATCAAGTACGCATATCAACGAAATGAGCCGAAAAAATATGACGGGACTCAATTTATATTTGCACTCAAAGTTCTTTGCGGGTTCAGATTTACTCTGTGACAAATTACTTACGTTCTCTAAGGTTTATTGTGTTTTCTTGAATAATAAACATGTAATTTAGGACTTTGTCCCATAAAGAAACCTACATTTCTAAAAAGGTCTTAAATAGTTTTTGAGTATATTTTAAATTACTATATATTGCAAGTAGGTACATCAGCGTTAATGGTTTTGATAATGTTATAGTCGCAACGGTTATAATTAAATTTCGCAAAATAAAATTGGCGTTGCAACACATTCTAGAACAACTTCCACGCTATTGCTCAGCTTGCAAATTGAGCAACACGTTACTTACGTTAGATGAAAACTAACATTAATATTAAAATACTTTCAATCTGTTAATGGTGGTTATTCTTTTGTCTTTTACAATAACGATATTATGCCCAATCCAAACAACACGCGAACGTCGTTCAACATCGTCTGCTTATTCTATTGTGAGTATTTGAGAGACTGGAGCTAATCGGCTTTCCGCTTTACAGCCAACATTAAAATTGCATTAAATTTCATTTAACGCTGGATGTTGCATGGCTTGTTTAGTTACGTCTTATGCAATGGGAAAATACGCCCCTAATACACGATAATATTTAGACGGTGTGATGTTAATTGTGGTCTTCATTTTATTGATAGGACCACTGATCCACTCGAATATGTTGCATTGTCGTACGTATTACTGCCGTAAAACAATCACGCGTTAGAATTTTAACTTTATAACAGCTATTAACTAGCAAATTGCAAATGAACTTTAATCTTCGAGATAGAAGGTAGGATTCGCGTTGAGATGAGTACGGATTCCGATAGGTACCACTTAGCTTTAGAATTAATTAAGAGAGTTCGGTTCGTACTAATAATAAATAGTAAAAGAAAGAATTTAATTAAAAGGATCGGTGAAGTACTTACTTTTTATTGGTGGTAGGACTTCATGTGAATCCGCACGGGTAGGTACCACCACCCCGCCTATTTCTGCCGTGAAGCAGTAATGCGTTTCGGCTTGAAGGGTGGGGCAGCTGTTGTAACTATACTGAGACCTTAGAACTTATATCTCAAGGTGGGTGGCGCATTTACGTTGTAAATGTCTATCGGCTCCAGTAACCACTTATCACCAGGTGGGCTGTGAGCTCGTCTAAGCAATAAAAAAAGTACGTAACAAACATTTCAGCCAAATTCATCAATAAAAAAATTATGCGTAGCTAACTTTTGTTTTATTTATGTGAATGTATGGAACCGGTCGGCACTTCCGATACTGGCAACTAAACCGAGTCATAAGATGACTCCGTTTGCCTCGTAAATCCCTTGAATGACGAACAGACTTCCAATTTAATATTCTACGAATACTTATTGCCGTAAATTTTGAAACATTACAAAGATTTCCTGCCTGTAAATTATAGATTACATCTTTAAGTGACCAACATTAAAGCACAATTTAGTAACACAAATTGCACCTACTTAAAGCGCTGACTCTTCAAAAATAAACAAACGTATTTTAGATTGCACAGATGATTGACCACATAACGCTCTTAAATGCAAAACTAGCGTGTATAGAAAAGAAATAGATAAATCATAAAAACTACTTTTTCTGTGCAAGCTATTAAGAATATTGCAAAATTGCTCCAAAGTCCTAGAAAAAAAAAAGATAATAGTAAAGTATCAATTGCAATAGAGTTCTATTCAAATAGAAACTATTCTAGATTTGAACCAGTTCATTTTTATATAAAATTAAATTTATTTGTAGATTTCGCTTAATATATTTCATACAAAGCCTCATAAGGAATACGCGTAACGCCTTAGTCTAAACAAGAAATTAAATATGATATGTAATTTTTAACTTTACGTTAATGGCCGGTGAAAGGATACAAAACTCATTTGAAATCGTGATCAAGTATTTCACTTCACTTTAGTCTGATAGATCTAAAATAGCTCTATAGAATAGTGTGCTTAGTCCGAGTTTTTTAACGTTCTCGATAGCGTAAAAGTTAACTGAAATTGGTATGGAGTTGCAACGTTTGCCGCTAGGGGCGCTGTTCCAACTGCATACAAATTTGAGTTTACTTTTACGCTATCGATAACGTTAAAAAACTCGCACTAAGCACACTGAACATTTACAGTATACTAAAATTTACTTAAATTTCACCATTTAAGAATCGAAATAAGTGAGCTCAATGTACGCATACGACATTCCGAAAATCATTGACGTCAGAATACATATGTTATTTTTAAAATTCACTTCGGTACTGGTAAAGCTTTCATAAAACACATTTTAATAACACCAATACTCACTCACTCTTCGACAACGGATACAGGCGATTGCAGACTATTTCGGTCCCGGGAAATACAAAATGGCGAATACCGAACAATCCGCGCAGACGCCCACAATCATTTACGTTCGTTCATAAGGAAATGGCACGAAACGCTACTCCATATTACTTGGGTAGTTTTGTTAGTCTTCTTAAAATTAATTTTCATCTAGTTGCCGTTATGCACAAAATTACAGACTTATGTAATATATTTCTACAATCATGAATCTTCAAGGGGAATAACCAATAATAATTAAAAAATATCACCATGCGGTTTACATAACACACTCAAATTGTATTTAAAAATTTACAAACAGTGAGCAACTTCAATGCTTACATCAAAACTCAATGAGTAATTTTAAATTATAATATAAACTGTTTTAAATTTACCTTCCAAGTACACTAGCACTCAAGCTAAAAATATTGTAAAAGGTCAATTGATAGATTTGAATATTATGAAGAACACATTCCCTGAGTTACTGTAGATGAGCACAAGGAGATATTAGTTCAAATTCCATTCCGTGGGCATGAAAAGGTATAGAAAAGTTTACAAAAGGAATTTTTTAGTCTCAATAATGAAGTGCAACAGTTGATTTAAAAAAAATTACGAATAAACCATATTTAGCTCTAGTAGGCCACGGCGCCGACTAAGTTAAATAAAATATCTCACAGCATTATTTAAGTCTGTTTGGGCTTCATTCATTAAATAATCGCCGTGTGAATTCTCCGAACTCGTGTATGCAAATAAGTAATACGTGTATATTCTTTTGTTGAAAGAGATTTTAGACTCGAGGCTAAACAAACAAGTTTCAAGTTATTGTTCCAAGAAACATTCGAAATGACAAACAACCAATCAAAACAATTATTATAAATCGTGAGATGAATATTCATTTATAATTCACTGTCGTAAACTTTTGCCTTTATTACCTATAAAAGTAAAGAAAATATTTGAGTGATTTATACATCAATTTTGGTTTTGAGGTTTTCATATCGTTAATTTTGTGACGGCCTTCAACAGAATTTAAGAAAGCATTCGTCGAAACGACACTTGAAATATTTAAAACTAGTATTGATACGTATAGGTATAAGTATAAAAAACTTCCATCGTAACAATCGACAAGCATACCGTGTTATGCGATTTATATTTCCAAGAAATTAATTACCCTCCCGGACTCTAAGATTTTCAATTTCTACAAACATTTTACACGTCCTTGATTTAAATAAAAAAAAAACAGTTAACGGTTAATTATATTTTTTTTTTATAAAAGCCAGCAATTGAATAATATGTTTAGGTACTCGTACTTCACAGACATCAACAGGGTTCACTTCAATTAGACATTGCTCGACCATGCGTAACATACGTAAAGTCATTTAACTTTCAAACAATCGTCACATAGTATTCTCTAGATTAAAATGGCGTTATTTTATAAATTAATTAATTTAACATACATCGGTCAGAGGCGATTTTATTTTCGTGTTACTAGTGCCGGAAATTAACTTACACGAGACGAAAAGAAGTACATCCAAACCTCGAATTATTAACAAGAAACTTGACTTCGACTGTAAATCGAACCCTGATTCCGTAGATCAATAGCCAGTATCGCACTAACTGAACTAGCAAGCTAATCAAAACTGTTCAACTTTTAGCCCAATCTTTTTAAGTCCTACCAATCAAATTAAATCTTGTATGAACTTTCCGTATTCTATTTGATTCTCCGACATCGAACTTGTGCATCACGGCGACCACAATAATTCACTTTACAATAGTTGTGACTTAAGATAACAGATTACCTTAAAAGAAGTCTTCTGATTAGATACCTTAAGAGCTGCGTTTTCAATAGACTGGACACTGTGGGCGAAGGCCTGACAAGGAAAATTATGGACATATCGTTTCGAACCAAGATATCTAACACTGTCGCAAAAGTTATAGAAACAGTGTTTGGAGACGAACAGTAAAGGCACGAGTAGAACATAAAATATCTTTAAGAAGACATGTCAGATAAGCCCATTCGGAAAAACTAAGATATTATTCGTATGCGATTAGGACCACAGGAGAATCTACAAGAGCGATGGTAAGTAATTTATGTTAAACAGCTGTAGTTCCACAGGAGCAATATTTTAGGAACCTATTACAATATCCAATTTCTTAAACTGTACGTCTTGATGAAATGCTATCTATATTATCTAGAAAAATGAAATCGCTAGCACTGTACGATGTACTGAGAGTACAGAAGCTAAATCACTTACTCGCAATCCTTTATCTGTTTTTTTTACTGTACACCAAGTATTGTCTATAAATTATGTAAAGTATTTTTTATCACGTTAAAATAAAGGTCAAGAAAAAGTTGTAAGTAACTTTGTTAATGTACTAGTTGTAATAATTGATAATAAAATATCATAACAAGTTTGACAGCGTTACAAACTCGAAATTCTCGATAAAAATTAACTATGTAATGTCCTATTAATTTTCCGTCTTTAATAATGGCCGATTGAAATATGAGAATGTTGCTTCAGAACACATTAGTGATTACGCACACTTATTTACCGTCGCTATCAACAGCGCAGTGCTAATTATGTATAGGTACTTTTAAGCGTACGCGCTTTTAAGTGTACTACGGTACACCTGTCTATCTTGTAATAATAATACACCTTTCTACTTGTTCTCTATTATTATTATTATTATATCTAAGTTGAACTCATCGTGGCTTAACGAATACCGAACACCCAATATACGCATATCAAGCGATGTAAATCCTGCAAACAGGTACCAAATTTTCTAGTAAAATGGGTACATTAGAGGAATAACATCGTGTAATAAAAATTAAAACTAGCAAAGATTAATTTTATTTTTGCGTAATTACTGGTGCGTACCACAAGCCTGCCAATTTGGTACTGTAATACGATTTAGTTGGAAGAGTGGGTCAGCCGTTATACTTTGCAGTTGAGAGAGACCTCATGATTCAAAGTCGCTGGCGGCATTTACATTATATGCTCTATCGCTTTAGCTAACTCATGAAAAACGTATTTGAAAAATTTTAATGATGTTAATTTTTATACACTCACGATAACCTCAGAACTCAAACTCACCCAGAAGTCATTGGTGAGCACGTACGTATTCATTTGGATAAAAATATAACAGATTTGGTACATTATATTATGTAGTTTAATCACATTACCCAGTATGAGTTCATCAGGTTTCTTACGGGTCATAAACATTTCAAATAAAAGCACTAATTAATGTGGAACAACAAAATAATAACTGATCGGTACAAGTTCCGCACACTTAGCTGTTCTGCAAAATAAATAATCAACTTTCTATTTCTTGTTGTACAATCATTTTGCGTGTGAAATGAAACAAACAATTTCCTGCATTCGTTAACGAAAGTAGTTCGTTTAGACACATTATCAATTATACTACGGTCTGTTTCTGCTTTACATGCAACCAAGTGATTGAGAAATATATTTAGATATCAACGTAATTGCAAATTATTGTTTACCAAAAATAAATCTGCAACTTTGGTTGTAATAGTTCTTCACATAGATAATAAATAAATGCATACGTTTAGTGATCCTTTGTGCTCACGATACTTTATCTTATCACATCCGTACCGATAACACTATTTTACCTTCGTTGTTCGTTTACTGACGAAACTAAAGATAAATAATGAGCGTTGTAGATTTAAAAAAAAACTAAGATGTCCAGAAAGACCCATAATTTAAAGGTACTTGACAACTGAGTATTTAAAAAAAAAAAAAAACATTTAAAAAGACCCTGTTAATACAGTTATTGACAAAACAGACGGGGTAGGTACACTTTTCCATTATTCGTACCTTTGATTATATACACGTCGTATATAATCAAAGATTCGTACTTTGTAGTATCTATTTTTTAGCATCTGTATTAATGTCATGTATCTTCGTTAGATCTGTGTCCTCGACCGAACCTCCGGACGTCCGGTGTCCGCCGTTAAACGAGCACAAAACATCGCAAAATGTGACAAAAAGGGCCTAAACGGGAACAGGATGTGAAACGTTACAACAGAATATTATGACAACGGTTACTATTTTTGTTAACAAACCGTATAAATGATGCGATCATTGCTAGTACTTACATATACTGAAAATAGTATTTCCGTATTTATTTATTTTTATTACTCAGATGGATGGACGAACTCACAGCCCACCTGGTGTTAAGTGGTTACTGGAGCCCGTAGACATCTACAACGTAAATGCGCCACCCTCCTCGAGATATAAGTTCTAAGGTCTCAAGTACAGTTACAACGGCTGTCCCACCCTTCAAACCGAAACACATTTTTATTTTATTTTTTTTTATTGCCCTTGTAGGCAGACGAGCATGCGGCCCACCTGATGGTGAGTGGTTACCGTTGCCCATGGACTTCAGCAATGCCAGGGGCAGAACCAAGCCGCTGCCTACCGCTTACTGCTTCACGGCAGAAAATAGGCATGGTGGTGGTACCTACCTAGAGGTCTTTTGTAGTGTCAATTAAGTTTCTGACCCTCTTTAAATGAATATCTTCTCACCTGCTGTGTCCTCACAGAACGACGTACCGACAGTCGTCGGAACTACGACCACTGGGCCACTCGGTTGGCGGGCTATCTGAAGTTCGTCTAGACCGCGCGAATATCTCCGTGATAGCCACCTAGGTCCGAGCCAGTGTGCATCGCGGAATAAGGTCATTCGTAACCCAAACGCTCTATCACTATTTCTATGCACTGGTATATCAAGGCGAAACGTAGCTATGACATGAACAATGTAGACCACGTTGAAATTCTAATTCGTAATTAGTAGTTTTAAACAAATACTAATTTATTAATTGTTTCAACTGTTTCAACAATAACTTATTTAACTCATTTCATGCAATGAAAACGACAAAAAGTGCAACTACATACCTAGTCAGGTCATAAGTATTGTCACACAGTAAAAACTTTTCTTTTAGAATGCTGGCCACAAAAAAGTTTATTGAATTCGAATTTCGAATTGTTCATGAAAATAAAAATGTATACTTTTAGAATTTTACTCCTATTTTAAATATGGAGTGGACGCTTAAAGAAGACCGTGTTGCAGTTATTGCGTTGCATCGTTGCGGTTGCGCGCCAATTCAAATTTTTAACATACTGAAAAATTTTAATATAACCAAAAGATTCGTTTAACGTACCATCAAACGATACAATGAAGACTCTAGTGTAGATGACAGGTCAAGAAGTGGTCGCCCTCGGTCTGTTAGGACTCCAGCAGTGATAAAAGCTGTGAAGGCGCGAATTCAAAGAAATCCCAAACGTAAGCAGAAACTGTTGGCCCTTCAGATGGGGTTAAGCAGAACCACGGTGAAAAGGGTGTTAAATGAAGAATTAGGACTTCGGGCATATCGAAGAAAAACAGGACATCGTTTGAATGCTCGTCTAATGGACCTGAGACTGAAGAGATGCCGCGCTTTATTGAGGCGGTACGCGGGAAAAAAATATCGGGAAATTATTTTTTCAGATGAAAAAATTTTTACCGTAGAAGAGAGCTACAACAAACAAAATGATAAGGTGTACGCACACAGTAGTGAAGAAGCGAGAGACCGTATTCCGCGTGTCCAACGAGGTCATTTTTCATCCTCGCTCATGGTATGGTTGGGAGTTTCTTATTGGGGCTTAACAGAGGTACATTTTTGTGAGAAAGGTGTAAAAACGAATGCAGTTGTGTATCAAAATACAGTCCTGACGAACCTTGTGGAACCTGTTTCTCATACCATGTTCAATAACAGGCACTGGGTATTCCAACAAGATTCGGCGCCAGCTCATAGAGCGAAGAGCACACAAGACTGGCTGGCGTTGCGTGAAATCGACTTCATCCGGCACGAAGACTGGCCCTCCTCCAATCCAGATTAGAATCCGTCAGATTACAAGATATGGTAACACTTGGAGGAAAAGGCGTGCTCAAAGCCTCATGCCAATTTGGAGTCATTCAAGACATCCTTGATTAAGGCAGCCGCCGATATTGACATGGACCTCGTTCGTGCTGCGATAGACGACTGGCCGCGCAGATTGAAGGCCTGTATTCAAAATCACGGAGGTCATTTTGAATAAACTTTAGTGTCATAAGAATCTATGTTTTGTTAAGTTCATTTTGGTATATGAATGGTTACATAATGAATAAACTTGTTTCAATTATTTTACATTAAACATGTGACAGAACTTATGACCTGACTAGGTATATTACTATGACGATAAGGCTCAAAACAAATTTTCAAACTTATTATGGCGAATGTTACTATAATTCATCTTTGGTGCAAAGAGAGAAGACGCTATTTGATGTGCCAACACAGTTGGAGCGGCTAGGAGCCTGGCGAAGTGTTTATTTGTGTGTTTTCAATCAACTGACATCATGTGACCGTTTTGAATTCTTCTATTAAGTCGGCCACACCATCGCGCTTACAGCGTTTCTTCAGACTTCCGAAAGCAATCCGAAGCTGTTGGGATTTTTACAATAATTTGATGTCATATAGCACCATATGGGCCGTGAGCTCGTCCATCCTTCTAAGCAAAAAAAATCTGGTGGCCAGTCTTACATTTTACCATGACTTATATTTCGGTACCTTAACTAACTTAAGAAAAATACAAGTCAAGAGCTGTCAAAAGAATAGTTTGTTCATAATTTTCAAGTAATCTATAACTCGGAAGTATTTGCTTGGATTTTTTTCTCGTCTTATCGATTATTCTTATAGAACAACATTTAGTTTTCGGATAGATATACCATTTGACACCCTATACCTATATAATGAAAATAATAAACGCAACATTAAACCCTCAAAGTAATTACAAGAACATATTACGCAGTTTTATTACTTAATATTTCCAGAGTATGGTATATTCATTTTTTTAGTATATTCATTTCTATTGAAGACAACAATACCTACACTAATTGAATTATAGACGCTAAGAGATCCAGGTTAACTATTTACAATACTCAATATGTCTCTATTACAAGTACCTATGTATTTAAGGTATCAACACAAAATTCTGGTTATTGCGCACTCAAATACGGCTAAGGGAAAATCTGAGAACTTAGTTAAATGTTCTGGAACGAAGTTCCTTATGGGACGATGCGGAGGGGTACCCTAACCGGGAAAAAACGTCCGTAACGTAAGATTTTTATTATTTATGTATAGTCTTAGTATGATGGCTATACAGTGTCTAATGTATAGTCTACGTGATGACGGTTAATATTATTATTCATATAAATAGCTGTTTCTTTGTATATTATTATTAGATATTTTTTATAAATCATTGTGAATAAAATAAAGTTGATAGCTTTGTAAAGTAGTTTTTTTATCAATAAATAAATCTAAATAGAAAATCTATTCCCGAATAATTATTTTCTTTATACCTCGAATAGAACTTTAAATTAATATTTTTCTATCCGGTGTCCCAAGACACACACCTTTTTTTTTAATAAAACTAATAATGTTCTGCGGTATCGCTCTGTTTAACCTCAAAGCCCGCATTGATGTTTCGTATCGTGTGAATTTCAACGATTGAATCTCTTAGTTGGGCCTATTGTCATGCGTTAAGAACACAGGCGATCATAGTAAATTACTTGACTTGTAAAATCTAAGTAAAGTTTTTGTTTCTCGTAATCACAACAGCGCCATGAGCGACACAATATTATTCACACTTGTGAGAAATTTCGTTCTACAGCAATGGACATCAGCGGCTAAGCTATCTGCTTTGTTTCTGGCGTTCGTGAGACTAAAAATTTGAATAAGAAAACTTGTCTAAGATTCTCACACTCGGTATGTACTTTAGATTAATTAATCACATTTTTTTTGTAATCCATCCTTCTTAACAATGACCTCACGCTGTAGTTCCGAGTGAAACGGAAGTGAAACTGCAAAGCAACATAATAATTAAAGCCAAATAAAACTAGAGAGAGAGCTTTTAATTCATTCAATTAATATGTGTAGTCGCATAGTGAATGTTAACATTTTACCAAAACAAATTATGCTAAGATTTGATAGAAGTAGGTACCGTACCGAAATTGTGTAGATGCACTCTTGCTGCCTAGCTGATAGTGAATAATAGCAAGAAGCCCCATGATAAAGACAAAAGTAAAAGATCACAGTTTGAACATGATCTATTTAATATTTGACAGATTCGTATTTTTTTGGCTCATTCCATTTTAATTACCCAAAAAATATATGATAATATGTTTTATTTGTGTTCAGATAGTGCTATCATGTTGAATAAGTGTACGATATGGACGGTTTCTACATATATAAATGATAAAAGTAGATTTTAATTTGTTTTATGACCCAATTTGAGTTTTACTTCTTTTTATATTCTAACATTCCTGTGTTGTGTCCCAGTCTCTTTTATGGGAAGTAACGATTACTGATGCTTCAAAGCCATTTCCAGTTTCACCGCGAACATGGGCTCAACCAGAAGGATTTGCATACTATAAATTCGATTATGCATACAAATTTTATGATCTCAGGAATCGTTTAAGTAGATCCTGTCATATTCATTTTACTTGACTATTGCTCATTTAGCATTGCCTTCGGTTTTTATGAGTCGTAAAGATAATTAAAACTATTTTTATTTTTAATTACGACTGACCGTCCGTGACCAAGGAAAAAGTAAAATATTCAAAATTTTCTACGATTATACCTAGTCAGGTCATAAATTCTGTCACATGTTTAATGTAAAATAATTGAAACAAGTTTATTCATTATGTAACCATTCATATACCAAAATGAACTTAACAAAACATAGATTCTTATGACACTAAAGTTTATTCAAAATGACCTCCGTGATTTTTAATACAGGCCTTCAATCTGCGCGGCCAGTCGTCTATCGCAGCACGAACGAGGTCCATGTCAATATCGGCGGCTGCCTTAATCAAGGATGTCTTGAGTGACTCCAAATTGGGTTGAGGCTTTGAGCACGCTTTTTCCTCCAAGTTTTGCCATATCTTTTAATCTAACGGATTCAAATCTGGACTGGAGGAGGGCCAGTCTTGGTGCCGGATGAAGTCGATTTCACGCGCCGCCAGCCAGTCTTGTGTGCTCTTCGCTCTATGAGCTGGTGCCAAATCTTGTTGGAATACCCAGTGCCTGTTATTGAACATGGTATGAGAAACAGGTTCCACAAGGTTCGTCAGGACTGTATTTTGATACACAACTGCATTTGTTTTTACACTTTTCTCACAAAAATGTACCTCTGTTAAGCCCCAATAAGAAACTCCCAACCATACCATGAGCGAGGATGGAAAATGACCTCGTTGGACACGCGGAATACGGTTGTTCGCTTCTTCACTACTGTGTGCGTACACCTTATCATTTTGTTTATTGTAGCTCTCTTCTACGGTAAAAATTTTTTCATCCGAAAAAAGAATTTCCCGATATTTTTTTCCCGCGTACCGCTTCAACAAAGCGCGGCATCTCTTCAGTCTCAGGTCCATTAGACGAGCATTCAAACGATGTCCTGTTTTTCTTCGATATGCCCGAAGTCCTAATTCTTCATTTAACACCCTTTTCACCGTGGTTCTGCTTAACCCCATCTGAAGGGCCAACAGTTTCTGCTTACGTTTGGGATTTCTTTGAATTCGCGCCTTCACAGCTTTTATCACTGCTGGAGTCCTAACAGACTGAGGGCGACCACTTCTTGACCTGTCATCTACACTAGAGTCTTCATTGTATCGTTTGATGGTACGATAAACGAATCTTTTGGTTATATTCAAAATTTTCAGTATGTTAAAAATTGGAGTTGGCGCGTATCCGCAACGATGCAACGCAATAACTGCAACACGGTCTTCTTTAAGCGTCCACTCCATATTTTACAATGAGTAAAATTTCTAAAAGTATACATTTTTATTTTCATGAACAATTCGAAATTCGAATTCAATAATCTTTTTTGTGGCCAGCATTCTAAAAGAAAAGTTTTTACTGTGTGACAATACTTATGACCTGACTAGTTATATATGTATACTATAATATTATTGAATATTAATAAAAAACACGAGATTAAACCGTAAAAGTAATTTTTATATTGTTACTTTGTTTTAAATTAGTATAGAGAAATTCATGAGACATTACCGAGCAAATAAGAGCATAAAATATCATGAATCGCTAAACTATGTAGACTATAATTAATTTTTAATTCGTCTAAATCGTGCTCTCTTGTACGTTAAAGCCATCTGTTTATTAGCAATGTCGGTTTATACGTAGGGATTACATACGCTCTCTTATCTCTTCACATTTTTAATTGACAAGTTCGTCGGAGAAACTTTAAGAGTCAGATGTTGGAGGTCAATGCGATTTAATTGTCACGTTAAGAGGGCGGCGTTTCGCGTGGGAGTCGAGCAGGCGAGCGTGACGTCACACCAAGTAATTACGCCGTCTTCCTACTTCCAAAGCCACAAGCAACCAAATCCAGCAAATAACACCTATTACACTATACACTAACACCAATAATAACCAATAACACCTATATATTAACACCTTCAATAACACCTATACTACTTAAACACCTCGGTTTTAAAAGAACATCATATTATAGGAAAATGTAGTGCTATGAATCTTTAAGAAATGAATAGTTTCCTAGAACGATAACGGTAGGACAACGCTCAGTTAGGTCCTGAGAAACAGAAATAAATATTGAAGAAAATAAAACATTTATAAGAATTTTGTTGGGATGGAAGGGAATCAAAGAATAAAATAAAATATACCTAATTCGGCGCCGTTTTTATGAAAGTCTCAAATTTCATATTTTGCTATAATTATAAAACTGTGTAAAATTTTAAACATTATTGTAATTGTTTTTGGTACATACCATTCCATAACCCAATTACTTCTTTAAAAAATATGTATGCTATAAAGTATGATGAATAAAGTGTAAGTATTTTTAAAATTTATAATTTTTTGTTCTCTAGTTCTTCAGAGGAGCCCTTGAAAGGAATGTCGGAGAAATAAATTGTACTACAGTGCTTGGTCTTTCCAATTCCTATTAATGGTATATGTAAAGTCATACACCATCTTTTTTGTTATCTCGATTTTTATAATAAGCAATTTGTATTTGTAGTAACAAATTAGTATTAATTATGAACGCAAAAAGCTATCTTGATTGGATATTTACAAATGAAAAACATAAACATGTTTACTGATTATTACATCATGGTTGAAACAGACATTGTACCGAGATAATATGTACTTTAATACTGAGGGCGCCCAGAGTAGTTCGGTCGTGGACACAGGTCACCGAGGATACACAATGAGTGACTTCCTGTCGGAGAACAAGGACATGGCGGCCGACACGCCGGTTCTCTCCTAACTTTACCTTATACATTGTCCTGCCCTACAAGCCTCTATCTATTTTCAGTTTCTCAAGGTCTGTGTTGACATTCTGGTTCATAGCCTTGACTTTTACTTGTATACAAAAGTGAATGCGATAATTTTTCTTGTAACAGCATATTTGTTGGTTTTGGTTTTATTTTAAAAACGACTTTACGGTAGCTGACTAGTGAACTGCGTTACAGTGATCTTTAACGGAGTAGTAAGTAGTACATTGCAGGAAATTGTGAACAATCGAGAACACACTGCACGCCATATTTCTTTTAGAAAAACCTATAAACATATTTATTTATTGCATATTTCTGTATGTGCCTATCTCAAACCTAAGAACGTTTGCAATAGAAGAGTGCTCATAGCTCAATAATGGTTTAAGCCTAGTAAATGTTAAATCTCATGTATATAAGCTTGTTAAAAATATGTACATCAGTCAATAACATATCTATATAAACTGTATAAGTACCAAAGCAGTCGATATCCAGGTACGCGTGATCTCAGGTCTCGTAAACAAGCGTAGCGCTATGAAACTGAACTCAAGATCTGATTCAATTACATGTATAATTAAATCTTACGGTCGGGAAACGACGTGTGCCGGGAGCATTTCTCAGTTGCGCGGGATGAAAGAGCATAGTCCAGGTGAAACTGCGGTCGGTTGGTGACCGCCGTTGACCTCGTACCAATTACGCGCCCATTAGCGCACCGAGCACAATACCTCGCTATTTAACTGATGTCCAGCTATCCGTACCCGCCGCCGCCTCTATTTAAATTAGACGTACCAGCAAGACTATCAAAAATGTATTACCTACATATTGTCTAGATTATGATATGTGAGGATCATTCAGTTTTTTTATTATTATGAACACTAAGAAAAAGTTTGTGAATGCGGAATAAATCTGAAGTATTTGTGATACTACTTTGACTTTTGATCATATTTTACTTACATAAACATAATAAATCTTCTTTAGGAAATAAAGCGATTGTTCTGCTATTAAAACTAAAACTCTAAGTAAATACATACATACAAATGTTACATGTAAAAATCGAAGTCAGGTAGGTCTACCGCTCTCATACGAAACAAGCAAATTCGTATTACTGAATTTTTATTTAGGTATAATAACCGGACTTTTATTCAACAGTTATCTTGTTGCCAATCCATATTATATACAGTGAAGAATATGTGATTTTCTTTACATGTGGACTTAAATACTGATGTTTATACTTTAATATGGAAATGTTACAGACCTGTGGAATTATTTAAGACTCAATTTTCTTATAAATCGCGTACTTCCAAATATAGATATAGAAAACAAAAGGCTTAGATAATTAATGTAATAATTTAATACAAACAACAGATTCGTAGAAAGGGTATTTCACTTCAAAACTTCCAAGGATTGTTTATCGCTCGACCATTGAAATATATTTACAACGAAGAATAGATTCGTTGCTAGGTACATGTCTGCAACAAATACCAAAAGTGTGATTGTAATAACCATAACTGGAATGATAAAAATAAACCTGCATTCTTCAGTTACGATTCTTGAACCATTCATTCAAAGGTATGTTCGTAATCTTCCGTGAAAGATATAAAATGCCATCATGATTCCTTTCGTAAGAGTCATTACCATGCCGCTCTAATTCTTTGGTCACGCAACCGATGTTATAGCTATTGTCAAAAGTATTAATATGTGCGGCGTGTTCCATCAAAAGTCTGTACTTTAAGAAATCTTGTTGATATCAAATATTTCTGACATACAACTTTTAACATAAGAATAACATTCTATTTGATCACATGGCTGGATGGTCTAGTATTTAGTGAGCCTGGCTACCGTACCAGGGATATCGGGTTCGAACCCCAATCGAAGTCACTATATTTTTATCGATATTTCATATTCGAATTCTGTTTATAGGTACTTGTCCTCGTCTAATTAATAGGGTATCTGGCAGGGTGATGAGAGAGATGCGCTCTCCGTGAACATTTTGTGTTAATACCAATAGCGCAGCTAACCATTTTCACAATATTGTATGAAATTTATCAATTTAGATTTTTTTAAATGTATCTTAAGTTTGGGGAGTAAGGGGAGAACGGAGCATAACATCTTTTCCGGCCCAACTGTCATCCTCACCTGCTCGCGCTAGTGGTTCTTTCAGAATAGCTAGCGGCGGCGGCCCAAAGGTCGCCGCGGTGCTCCCTGCCAGACAACGGACGAGGCAATGGCGACCGAGCAATGGCGGTATAACCATACGTACCTAACCGGGAAACCGATTAGATGAGGCTTCAGCAACCTAGGAGCCCAAATAGCCCCTAAAAAGCCTGGTGCAGAAGGCAAGGGGAAACCACTGCACTATTTTCCCAAGAAAACCACATGAATAGATTACTTAATGAGAGTGTTATGTCATGCAATCCGACTGACCCCCGGCGCCATAGTGATCCCGGGTCACATGGTGGGAAGTATGTTACCGGCCACTGTACTGTAGACCACCAGGTAGGCAGTGGAAACTATGCAACTGGTGATGGTACTGGTAAAAGTAAAACCCAACTGAGAAAATATTTGCGTATGGGAACTTGGAATGTGAGAGGAATGTTGAAACCGGGTTAGCAAGAAGTCATCGAGAGGGAGATGTTAAGGTGCAAAATCGACATATTGGGGCTAAGTGAAGTTCATAGAAGAGGCAGCGGTCATATAAAAACTGCTAACGGGAACATCTTGTACTTTTCGGGATCGGAAAATCATAGTGGTAATGGAGTTGCTATACTTCTACCACAGAAACTTGAAAGCAGCGTGTTAGGATACAAAACACCAAGTGATCGTATTATTGCTGTTAAACTTGATGCGCGCCCCGTACCTATCAACATTGTCCAGGTGTATGCACCAACCTCCCAATCTGAAGAAATTATATCTGACCAATTCTATTTTGAATTGGACGACTTGTTGCGTACTATTCCATCTAAGGAGGTGACTGTTGTGTACGGCGATTGGAACGCTAAGGTTGGTACCACTAGAGGTGATGTATTACTCGGAGCAACAGTCGGAAACTTTGGACTTGGTGTGAGGAATGACAGAGGTGAAAAATTTCTTCAATTCTGCGTGGAAAATCAGCTGGTCATCATGAACACCTGGTTTGAACAACACCCGAGAAGGATATATACTTGGATATCGCCATGTGGACATCGGAACCAGATTGATTATATTACCATCAAGTCTAGGTGGCGATCTTCCGTATTGAATACTAAAACACTTCCTGGTGCCGACTGCGGAAGTGACCACCAGTTGGTGGTGGCAGACTTCAGACTTCGTTTAAAAATCATCAAGCCAAAATTTCCAATCAATATAGAACTGAATAAGCCAGCGCTGGACCATTTTCATAAAACTGTAGACATAAATATACGATCAATGCTTTGGGATCCATGTGGTTCAAGTGAAGCGAACTGGAACAATCTGAAAAAGGTTGTACTGGATACGGCTGAACAAAGCAGAGATCTACACAAAGCAGTTCCTAAACATGAAGAATGGATTAGCAAGGAGTCATGGATGTTGATAGAGGAAAGGAAAAGACTAAAAGAACAAGGCATTGTAAACAATAGTCAAAGGGAGCGCTACAATCGATTGCATGCAGAGATTCAAAGGTCTACTCGGAGAGACAGAGATGAGCACATCAATAACATATGTGAAGAAATTGAGGGACATGCTGATAAAGTGCAGACTAAGGACCTTTTCCTGAAAGTGAAGCTGCTAACAGGTGTCTTCAAGCCGAAGAAATGGATTATCGAAGATAGTAGAGGTAACACCTTGACAGAAATGGAACATGTTCTGGAGAGGTGGAGAAACTACTGTTGTGACCTATATCGCGATGAAGATAATTTATGCACCGTCAAAAGATGGGATGACCACCTGGAAGAGCCTCCTATACTACTTTCTGAGGTTGAATATGCAATACAAAAACTTAAGCACAAGGTGGTTGGTCCGGATGGCGTGTCGGCAGCGATGCTTCAAAGTCTCGGTTCAGAAGGGATAACATTATCCATCAGATATGTACCAAGATCTGGAAAACAGGCCAATGGCCCAGTGATTGGACAAAATCTGCAATAGTACCACTTCATAAGAAGGGCTCCACAGCGAAGTGTGAGAACTACCGAACTCTGTCGCTCATGTCCCACGCGAGTAAAATACTCCTTCGCATAATAAACAGCAGACTATCAGCTTTCATAGACCACCAGATACCGAGAGAACAGACTGGTTTTGTAGCTGGAAAAGGAACTCGCGAGCAAATTTTGAACGTCCGAGTGCTCATTGAGAAATTTCGCGAGTTTAACAAGCCTCTGGTGCTATGCTTTATAGATTATGCGAAGGCTTTTGACTATGTTCGGTGGAGTAGCATGTTTGATGTGTTAATTGATATGGGCGTTCCTTCTCATCTCACACTACTGATACGGAATCTGTACCTTGATGGTTCTTGCTTCGTGAAACTGGATAATCGAAGATCTAAACCCTTCCATACAGAACGTGGAGTGCGTCAGGGCTGCATTCTGTCACCCAAATTATTTAATATCTACGGCGAATATATAATGAGAAGAGCACTTGAAGGCTGGAATGGCGGTATTTCCGTGGGCGGTGAAACACTCACAAACCTGAGATACGCTGACGACACTACCATGCTTGCATCAGATGAGGAGGAAATGGCAATTCTGCTGAGCCGTGTGGAAGAAGAAAGTGCCAAACTCGGTCTTAAAATCAACCACTCCAAGACCAAAATAATGATAATAGATAGAGCGCAACTTCTTCCACGTTCTGATGCACTCAGTGGCTACGAGAAAGTAGCAGAATTCATATATCTTGGGTCGCAAATAACATCCGAGGGTGGCTGCATGGGGAGATACGCCAAAGATCCGGAACGGCTAAAAGTGCGATGGCCAATCTCAGGAAGATATGGAAAAATCGTAGCATCCGATGTAAAACCAAAGTGCGCTTGGTGCGGGCACTGATCTTTCCCATATTCCTCTACGGGGCGGAGACATGGTGCATAAAAAGCCGGGATATCAAAAAGATCGATGCCTTTGAAATGTGGGTGTGGCGGAGGATGCTGCGAATACCGTGGACTGCCATGCGAACAAACGAGTCCATTCTAAGGCAGCTAGACATCCGAAAAAGGCTCTCTTCCATCTGCCGGGAACGTGTTATGAGCTTCTTCGGACACATCATGCGGTCTCCCAGACATGAATTAGAGAAGCTCATAATTACGGGTCGAATAGAAGGCAAGCGCGCCGTGGGCAGAACACCAGCCAGATGGTCAGATCTAGCAAGAGAAGCACTCGCTGGTAGTCTGTACCATGCAGTGCATGCCACCCATGATCGGGCGCATTGGAAGTACATCGCATGTGGTCGCGATCCTCAGTAGTGAGGGAACGATATAGAAGAGTAGAAGATCTTAAGTTTCCTTTCTCTATCTTTAAAATTAAAGAACATAGTAAATCAGTCTTAAGGAGGAATGTCAGAGGTCATCGGATTAAGGACTTTTCGCACTTAATATCTAATTGACACAATACATTAGTATAAGGGAGTGTATTTTTGTAAGGCTATTTATATTGTGGAACGACGCCGCCCCGCCGGCACAAGAACCTCTTTACTAGGTGTTTTGTACAATAGCTTGAGATAACGACGTCGTTTTTTGCCAAAATATATTGTCCCGGCTTTGTGGCACACTCCGCACTCGGGTTGCTGATATGCAAATAGGCTCCAACGAGATCGTAAACCGTCTCTTATCAGATAACGTAATTCGGCGCTAAGTTATATCAGCCAAGTCAAATAATTCCAAGATATTAACTTATCAAGTACACTGTCTAATTTTATTTCGTGAGATTTGCAATGCATAAATATAAGTTTCATACAAAGTTAAATTTAGATTGCTTAGGGAGCATTTTATCATACGATGAATAGGCCTGCTTGTGACAAATGTTCGCGATAACCCACCGCGGCGTACCCGTTTCCACTACCTGCTCTTCCTATCAGTAATCTTATACTTCTAACTTATCTCTAGTAATACGTTATTTAGGAGAAAGCTCAGTATTATGTGGACACATTAATAGTATACACCAGTGAACTCTTATAATTTTATACCACGCCAAAAGATATTAAAATGTTTTTAAAATTTAGTTTTGCTTTTTAAAATTGGTGAAACGGTAGCTTGTGACCGTAACAACGTTCTCGCAGGTAAGGTCCCAGACAACATCTGGCACGAACCGAAAAATAATCCTACAACAGTACAAATTATTTTAGACTCACACCAAAATAAGTGGAAAACCTTTATAAATATTAAAAGTATTAAATTTTTGACACTAAAGTAATACCTATGATTTCAATATTCAATTTTATTTTATTTTGAACTAAAGCAATATACAAGTAACGACTACTATCTCTACTACTATTATTTTCCTAGAAATTCAATCTCGGCAAATGAATCGATTTTAAGTATGTACATAAAATAATTAGGTTTTTTCCGACCATAATTTCATTACAATACCTTAGACGTGGGCTGTTTAGAGCAACGAGAAGAAGAAGAGTCCAAAAAAATTATGACATGAACTGGCGGGTCATAACAATCGGACGTCAAGGAATAAAAATCCGCGGCTATTTTCATACATTTTTTTATATGTTTTATTAAATAGAACTTTATGTCCGTAGTTTTTAAGTTTAAATTTATTTTTATTGCGGCACGATTTATACTTTCTGCGGACCGCACAAATATTGAAACGCAGGTCACATGCGACCCGGGGGCCTTTATTCGGACAACGCAGATTTAGACAAAGTTATACATATTTAGACTTTTTCGGTCATTTTATTGAAGCCTGTGAATCAACTCTAGGTGCTTGTTTTTTTTTTATTGTAGGTAAATTATACATTTGCATGTTAACATATTTCTAAGAGTAATTTCTATACTTAATAATATGTTTGTTTTTATTTAAAGTACGGATTTATCAGGTAGCTAAAAAATATTTTTATTATTACAAATAAACTATTAGGTAACCACAAGAATATAAATAATGCAATACTGAAATTTTGGAATAATTTAAAACACACTTCACTAAAAAGTTTTTTTTATTCGTTCTGGTTCTTACCTGGCCCTCGATGAGGGCAAAATGGGGAACTATTATAAAGAAAATAAACCGAGACTGCCACATGTGCCGGCTGGCACTTTTGCTGCTGCTAAAATTTTATTAATCATTTTATAATTAATATTAGACGATAACACAGGTGAAGTTTTATAGCGATTATTGTACGTTAAGTCGACGGTGCATATTGCTGCTATACAGATCCTATGAAGTTGACCGTTAGCTTGTCTGCCGGTTGCCATAGTAAAATATTTCTGGAGAAATTTAATGCTTATTGCATTTTTTTTGTTAATCAAAGAAATAATGCAACTACAGAGCATGTAATCGTTTAATCGTCATTAACATTTAATCACTCAATAACCACAATTATTCTTTACACTGAAGCAAGAAAATACCAGACATGCGGCCACAAATATTGACTACACTATAATATAAGGGCTTACTTAAGCTTTCAAAGCCACTATAATACAAAGTTTTTATTCTGTGGTTCGTATATTCAACATCAACAGAAAACAAAAAAAGTATTAGGTACCTATACGAACTGGTAACGCTGTAGCGAGACGAAAACGTGGCATCGGCGCACACGCATGTTGAGGAGAGGTAGAGCCTGTCGGGCAAGTTCGGAGCGGAGAGATAGAGGGGCGCCGCGCCAGTATTCCTTCCGAGTGTGTCGAGGCTACACGCGACTGTGCGCGATTGTGCTTTACGACTGCCACTGCCTCGCCAACGCCACTGTAAACAGAAACACCGCGACGCGACTCTAACAAACTCTCCTATTTAGCAACCGGTTGGACCTTTGTGATCTGTAAAGAGGTTGTTTCTGTGTCACACAGTGTTTGCAGTATGTATGTGTTTAGTGATATGTTATGATGTTCTCGAATATAATTTTGTGATGACTAAAAACTGGATTGCTTAAGGATATTAATTCAGGTACGTATCTACTGGGCTACGTTACAATCTATTTTTGTGTATTAAAAGTAGGGGAGCCGCGAGAGATCCCCGTCTATTGTTACACAAGGCAAACGCGGAGCGGGCGATGACGGCTAGCGTACGGGCGTTTGGAGCCGCCAGTACAACCGCTCGTGCTAAATGTGTACGAACGAAAGCAAGCTACTGTGTTCTCTTTATTATGCTTAGTCTAACTGTTTCTTTTCACGAGTCTTACCATGCTAATTTGTTACAAGACATATTAGGTTAATCAAAACACGTTCTGTTTGTACTCAACACTCTTAAATCTACTATAGTTCAATATTTAGCAATTATTTTCGTTTATCACAGATCGCTACATTGTCACTTGCCGCTACACTCTTAAATTTATCTAGTACAATTAACTATTGCCTGACCCTGTGTAGAGTAGTTACCACACTTCACTACTTTGCCAAGAGTTGGGAGTTCGATTCGAACTTCGGAAACACTCATGACATAGACAGATTTGTTTGCTTTATGTCTGGGCGTTTAATATATACATATTTATTTTAAGATGTAAATAAATATGATAGCTCTCTGGTTCCCTTAGGAGTTTGGTTTCAGATCACCGTTTGAACCTGATTATTTAATTAACTGGTCCATTCATTTATTAGAAGTAAATGCAATGCATAACTCATTTGTAACGTATAGTCGAGGAGATACAATTGCTTTACATTTTGATATCATAACACTAATGAATGGAACAATTATCAACATCCTGCGTAATTGGGTGTCCGTCGTGAATGTCACGAATCACATTTATGACTAACTTTACAGAGCATGTCATTACTATAACAGACGAACCGAATGAATTGGACGCGGTCAGTTTCGATGTTACATAGTTGAACTTATGATTTTTTCTTACCTAATCTTTGATAGTTTAGGGGTATTCCAAATACGCGCGGATGGGTAGTTGAGCTCACGGGGCTCAGTCTGAGAGAATTTGCTAACACTACCCTACAGCAAGAGCAGTGTTTCGCTGAATCGACCATCGAATTGGAATCGCGACCGACTGAGAAGATCCGGCGAGAAACTCAGTAGATTGTGTCTATGGGCTAAGTTGCACGTCGAGCTCTTCGTCGTATTCGAAGAGTTGTAATTTCATTAATACTACGTCACAACTCGTATAATCAGGCCGTTACGTAAAAAACATTGACCATTGAAGTCAACATGTACTGTACAAAGTACAATCACCTTGCTTCTAAATTAATTAACGAAAAACGAATGTATTATCTTTTTTTTAAAAAACCCAAATAGTCTTTTGAAGTTCAGTTGAGAGTTATAACTACACTTTATTCGGTCCACATCCAAAAATTATGTCCCTCTTTCTCTGCCCAAGATTATTATTACCTTACTATCTAAAAGTGTAACTCGCTCAACAATTAATGTACGGCACTATAAATATGATTCATATCAACAAGATAAATTATTTTTAATCAACCAAGATAAGACGCGATTAAACAGACACGTAAACTTAGCTATCACAAACAAGTAAGCCTTGTCCTGTCTTATTTACAATTCATAGGGATACGACATGTGAGTCGACTATTATCAAAGCCGGCAATGTGACTTTTGGACAATTATTGGTAAATCAGAAAAACGAATTATTGACTTTGTATTCCATTGGCAGTCACAAAACTCTTCTGAACGATATCTTAGATAAATAACAGGTTAAGTATTAACCTTTATTTAATGCAGGTTTTGAACCGTATTCTTTGAAGGAGACGATTATATTCAAATCAATCTGTATTGACATATCAATAACATGTTTTTATCCAAATGCACAGATTGCCACCTTTGATAATAGACGACTCATGTATAATATATAAAACTGTACTGAAAAACAGGTTAGTGACTGCACAAATATGTGCTAATAGGTATATTTCAAAGTTTCGAAGACTATGGAACCGACTTCGACACAGTCTATTTACCGAACTGATTCGATTTTTGCGATTCGATCTTACTCAAAAATCATCCATATAGTGAGACATGAAGAATTTTTAAATTAGCATAAAATTTATTTCGTTAAAAATAATCTTAAAATAAACTGCGTGTCCCGGTCACAAATGTTAGACGTACTTGTACATTGTATGGATTGGCAGAAGGCAAAAAACATATTCAAATAACACATATTAATAAAAAGAAATATTTTAAAACTAAATATACAAAGGAAGTTGATTAAAATGTTCACCACATCGATAGTTTACAAAACGTACACTAAAAAATTATGGAAATGTCTCCTGTGTTTGATTTTGATCATTATTTTGCATTAAAAGATACTTTTATTAAAAACACAGCATAGAAATTAGTTGTAAATCATGTAGCAATTAATGTTTAAAATGGCTGCACGGAAGAGTGAGTGATAATATCTAGCCATCTCTGTCGCACCGCCCGCATCTTAGAGCAGTGTGTCGTAAAACAATTACCCCCACCGCCAGATTTAAACGGTTTCTAAGTCATTCATTCCAAGGGGGGTTCATTGTATTCTTTCTAAAATTTTGAATAACATAACTTCAATGAATACAATAACCCAATATCCTGTTCAACTAAATAGATCGAAAATAATAAAAAGGATGACACATGTAGGTTTACCCGAATGCTTCCCCAGTTACGTTTTGAACTTGATAGGTCACGTGGTTAAATCGTGAGAATAACAAAAAACCACAGTAATATTTCATTATAATGCAATGTAATGACCTATTATATTATTTTTGTAATACAATATATCAAAATTCATAAGGCGAAAGCGGAACAGAAAACGGAACAATCACATATTAATTTCTATTTAAATTCACCAAAGTCAATATTTAATTATGTACTGTTTTCAATTTATGGATGCTAAATAAAACTTACATTGAAATATGCGATCGAAAAATAATACCTAAACAAATAACTGTAACCGATAGCAATTATGACATTTTACTATCACAATACGCTTAACCACATATTGATGTCGTATGAATATTCAATAATTATGTACCCATTTTAGGTAAACGACGAAACCGAAGTCTTAGTATAGTTACGACTTTAAGCGTGTGCAATTTTCGAGGAATCTTATTATTACTATAGGTTTTTATTTCAGAATTCATAATAGAAACTCCATAAGATATTATGAGCAAGCTTTTATTTAAAATTTTAGTAATTCGAGCTTTTAGTTGGGATTACGAAAGACTGCGAGTCCGCACCCCAGAGTGTTGGTTGTTCCAATGAATTGCCTCCCAATGCTTATAAAATTAGACTGTCCATATCTTGCAATAATTCCCTCATAATACTATCGGTACTCATTATTTTATATCATATTTTATACAATATTCGAATTGAAAATAGTTAAACTAAAACAGGTCATCGAACGGAATTATTTACATTTTGTAATACTAACACGGAGCCACGGTGAGCAAACTCATTATAGAAAATGTAGTTTAATATTATTCACCTACTTACAAGGCATCTACAAGTTTACTCAAGTGCGAAGACGATAAAACTGATACCAGGTAGGTAATTCAGGTACTCACAATTTCATAATCCAATACATGCTAACGATTAGCAGAAGACGAGCTTACGGCCTACTTATCGTGAAGTCGCGTTAAGAAGACATAAAAATCAAATTGCCAACGCGTGGATTAAAATATGACCAAAGACGTGACGTTGTAATTTAATTTCACATGTGCTTCAAACTTATAAACGATTGACACATATTTTATGCTCATACTGGGTTCACCCTGCCTATTTCTGCCGTGAAGCAGTAATGCGTTTCGGTTTGAAGGGTGGGGCAGCCGTTGTAACTATACTTGAGACCTTAGAACTTATATCTCCAGGTGGGTGGCGCATTTACGTTGTGGATGTCTATGGGCTCCAGTAAACACTTAACACCAGGTGGGATGTGAGCTCGTCCACCCATTTAAGCAATAAATAAAATAAAAACTTATTACTTTTAAATAATTGTGCTTTAACAGTTGAACTGATCATAGTCCTCGTTAAACACGTATCACGTTTTGCTCAATTAAACTACATATACTTACACATTATATAAAAATCACTAAAAAATCAGTTACTTCACTAAAATTGTTACATAACGTACCTGCTATCGTAACATTCAACCGGTTTGAGTAAAGTAATAACATCTTAATAACATTATTAACTTGAAATGATTATATATTGAAATGGTAAGATTTCCGTTTGGTAGTCCTGCCACGTTCTGACTTATCCTTCTATCCTTATCACGTATCATTTGAAGACGTACCTACATTCCTGCAGGGAATCGTGACAAAGTCAAATGCAGCAATAAATTCTATACTTACATCGAGAGTATAGCGGAAAACTTTTGTTTATCATCAACTGTTTTCATAACTGTATATTCTCAGTATTTTTTTACTGTGGTCATTTACCCGTATGGTGTGTACCTACTGTTGTACTATAAAAAAAAACTCTTAACCGCAGCTTCCTTTTTAATGTGAGATAGTAAGACTTCATCTTCAATAGCATCCAAGGTCTCATATATCAGCCAACCGCGTCTGAGTATTTAGTTTCGGACTTATCTATACATAAATATAAGAAATAGCCGCTTTTTACGACATGCATGTGAATATGTATACAGTACATAAACCAAAAGAATTTTTTTTACATTTTTTGTCTGTCTCTCTGTTTGTTCCGGTTAAGCTCTGGAACGGCTGGACCGATTTTGACGGGACTTTCACTGATAGGTAGCTGATGATATGAGGAGTAACTTAGGCTACTTTTTTTAGACTAGCTTCGCCCCGCGGCTTCACCCGCGGCTATTGTCGTACCGCAGGTGACACCGTGGGGCGAAGCTAGTATTTAATCTCTAATGAATCCACTGATTCTCTTACTCGTAATACCGACCCATTTCACTAGGGAAAACATTTTCTCGAATCGTCTTAGATTTTGTATTAGAGAGGAATCAGTTATGATGAACATTCAATTTTAGAATTGTTCTGTTGTAATCTTACCAAGCCGTATGTAGTAAGTAACAATAACGTAGATTACGGGCATCACGCCACTTTTATCCATGAATAGAACCAGAATATGCAGGATTCAAACATGTAACAGAAGATTTGTCAAGTACTAAACATAATTCGGCTTTAATAAAATTCAATATTATAATCGAAATCAATTAGAGAATGACGACCAGAATAGCTACTGAAATAAAAATATGCACGTTTATTAAACATTTATCTGAAACTTTGTAATGAACAAGTGAATGCACCTTGATGAGCGCTCTTTGTGAATCGACATTTAATGTACCTACCGTTGTAACGCAGTGTGCTTTGAATATGTAAATAAGATCACTCGAGTCTCTTGATTAACTGGTACATTTATTGGTACTGGTATACTTAATGGTACTTATTGGTAATTGATTAACTGGTACTGGTAACTATTTAAATGTAATTGAACTAACTACGTTATATTACTATTGTTTTTGATATTTCATTTTGTTGTCTAAAAAAGTACATTGTTGAGAAACAAAAAGGTTAATTGTCAATCCAACAACCCCTTGATTGTTTCTACTTAAAAGTGCATCTGTGAAAGTGCATGACATTGTACGATCATTATATTGTATTTTGATATCCCTTTCAAGTGTCACAATGAACAGCAACATCTGGCGCAAAATTTACTAGACACAACTTGGGGTGTTTTCATTGTTTCCACAACCATTACCATTGATTGATTGATTTTAAAATTTTAATGTCCTAAAAATTTAATAGCATTATATTCAACGTCGTCAAAATGTATTACACCAAATGACAAAAAAAAAACCTAGTAGGTACCGCTAAATACAAGAAATAAGAAATATCGTAACAAAACGGGCAGTGCGATGATCACGATTCACATCGACTTTTGCTTCTCACGATCTCTACATAATAGTTAAAAAAGTGCAAAAAAATAGACAGCGAATCTTGAGTAACGAGTGCGTCTGCGGATGCACGCTGCGTGCGTCAAACGATCATCTCGTGTGACCGAGAACCAGAACGGGTCTTGATAACTTGAGATGATCGTGCGCTCACAATATATACATGCATCATTAAAATATTATTATTCTTAAGTGCATACGTACATAGTACAAGTGATTTTATCAACTATATATCATATTTTAGATTATTAATTTGATATAGATAGATATTCCTCATTATTAAAATCAATTGTGCTACTAAATAACTAAAACTAAACTAAACTTAAACTACTGTAATTGGTAAACATTAATTGCACTATTAACTAATAATGAAGAATAATAAGGCATAAACAGATATCCATACTTAGCAGTTTATCAAATTTAGTCAATCTAAATATGGTGCTTGATACTTGTAACATGGTGTACTGAGAAACTATACATACTATAAGCAATCTCAAATATGACAGCAATAGATACGAACTGAATATTAAATACATATTCTATAATTAACTAGATCGCAATAAACAAGCGCGTTACGAAATATAAGAATTAACATAAGTCAATTCTGTCCAAGAAAGATTATTATAACATTATGGTTCATAGAAAAGTATCAATGAACATAAGTTTATCAAAAAACGGTAACAATTCAGTCATATTTACGCCTGAACAATGAAAATAAATTCAAAGAATAATTTTAAACGAATATTATTTAAGTGTAAAAACGAATAAATTAGTTTTATAATGCATTTCAATCCAATACCTATGTACAGTAAAACAATATTCTACTCGTATTTATAAGAAATGCGTGATACCATATACAATTTTTATATTTTTCTTACAGAGCACAGACAGCAGTGCAGGAGCATGGCGTGCATAGAGAGGCTTGGGTGTTAATCCAAAATGGCCGTCGCTCGCGCGGTCCTAGTATTGTTAGCGTCCACTGCACAGGCGTGGATGCCCGACTCAAACGCACGAATCCACGTGAAATACGGTAAAAAATATTTGAAATTCTACCTAGTCCCTAATAAATAGCTAATTTTATGTTAGTTTTTTAATGGAGTACAGAAGGACGATGTTCAGAAAATAACTAATAGATGTGAAAGAGAAAGGTTACGTGTTGGTTGACTAGGAATACATAACCGTTGGTAATAATGCCCAAACTCCCCTTTCCTTGCAAGCATTCGACAAGATTCTGTTCTAGGGTGGTTTAAAGGCTCACAAATTTCATTTCATTCAATATAGTGTAGGGTCGTTCGCATGACCAATATTCCAAATCTGTCGAATCATCCTGCTGTTGAAATATTATTTCTTTCTGTGGTCAGTATTAATTTTTCTAAAATAGCTAAAATATAGGTGTATTATACTTACTCAAAAAGGTAGGTACTGCAGGTGTCAGACTAAAGTCTCATAAAGACGTGAGACATGAGAAACTCTCAACTGATTGTTGCGAAATCACAATCGCTCATTGTTATTTAATCACATTACAATGGAAATGTTATTGGTTTACTCTTTACAAAAAGACAAAACACGTTTTTTTACGCGAATCGCCTTGACACAATTAAAACCAATAATAAGTCTCCATTTAAGATTTAGTCAAAAATTTAAATAAGCAACTTTTATACATGAAGCCCGAAATGGTGGGTTCCACAATCCTGCTTATTTCTCTAAAGTAATCGTGTTTTTTTTTTATTGCTTAGATGGGTGGACGAGCTCACAGCCCACCTGGTGTTAAGTGGTTACTGGAGCCCATAGACATCTAAAACGTAAATGCGCCACCCACCTTGAGATATAAGTTCTAAAATCTCAGTTTAGTTACAACGGCTGCCCCACCCTTCAGACCGAAACGCATTACTGCTTCACGGCAGAAATAGGCAGAGCGGTGGTACCTACCCGCGCGGACTCACAAGAGGTCCTACCACCAGTAAGACTAGTTTAAAGACAGTCGTAGCAATAAAGCAGTGAAGAATTCAGTCTTGCCTTAACGTAGCTTAAACGTCGTTATAATATGGCTATATACATATACAATGAAACCATTCTCAGATAATAATTTTACACCAAGTAGGCCGTGCGCCGCTAACCCATTAAAGCTATTAAAAAAACGAAATATACGACGGTTGTGCGTGTGTTCTACGTTGGTTAAATCCAAAATTAAAAACTATTTCGGTCTAATAAACTCACATTCATTTCGTGATGTTAACGTCTCGCAAAACTCCAGAAACTGTTTGCTTTAGAATTTAAGCTTTGATTTTTATCACTGTCAAAGCATTTTTTTTATATATACGTCTAATTATAATGTAATCGATGACTTACGCCCGAAATTTTTTCAGGCGATGAAAATTCAGAACAGTTCGTGGGTAATGCAACGGCACCGGATCATTTCCGAATTTTAGACAGAGACGACTTCTCTATTATAGTTGGCGGCAGGTAAAATTATTGAATACATACTTTCATTTGTAGATTTATTGTTTGAATGAAAAAATATAGACAAGATTCGGTTTGATACAACATAAACTTCTGAAATACACCTATTACGAGTAGATTTAAACACTACTTTTGTTATTAAATTATTTTACTTTCCAAGTGTCAAATTCGAAGAGACACGAGCATAAATTTCAACATTCATCACCTTGAACATTCGCTTAAAATTTAGCAATATTTATGTTAATTTACTTTTACAGGAATACTGTCTACAATCTCAGTCTCTACGATCTGTCAGAAAACGTTGATCAGGTAATTAATTTCATATGATACTCATCTTCAAATCTTTCAACTATGATAAGTGGCAGATTGATGCCAAGGGCGGCAAATTTTTGAAAGTGGCTTACATATAAAAAGCATATTCTTTCTTTATCGGTGTCTTGAAACTGATAGATTTTGCGTCAACTGTATGAATTAATGTTACTATTTTCACTTTGTTAGTTTAACAGTATAAAGATTATTATTGAAAAATTAATTTCACTCGTGATGTTTATTTTATTTTATTTTTTATCTTAAAACTAGTTTCGGTTTAATGATCCCAAAAAATTACCACAACACAACTAAAGAGGTCAACATGGCTGCAGTAACTTGAGCCATGTCACAAGACACTCTGGATCTGCAAATATCATTATCGTCTGTGCGATTAAAGTTCGTTGTACGTGGCCATTTTTAATTACGCTTTACGATATGGTTACTAGTATTTATGCTAACGATGCGTAAACTTGTTTTCACTGTGGCTTTCTATGTAACATAGATATTTTAGTTTATCTCATTTTGAATCGAATTAAGGAATAACAAGGTTTATATTGATCGACAACTACATTTTATACAAGTATATACCGAGTGTAACACTGACACGTTAAAATTAGCTGTAAGATTTTAAATTGATTTTGTAATTTACGGTAGGTGCATTATTAGGCTGCCAAAGTCCATGAATAACACCAGAACAAATCCTTTAAACCTCTAAGTAACTCCATCCGTCAAATACAGTGATTACGTGGTATGGTAACTATAATACGTTATGGTCAGACTTTTTATAAACTGAACTTCAGCAAAATCAATCGTAGAAATATGTATAGGTAATTTACAAATTATTATAACAATTACTTTTTCTTATTGTTTCGAATTCGACATTCCACAGTTAAGGTTTACATTTGTCTCTCATATTATTATAGAGACCACTAGATCATCCCTAAGTATCAATTAATGATCGAAAAGTAATTATTATTAATTTTATTAACCAACACCATCACTACATACTATTCACTGCTACAGTAAACAATATGTGTTTTACATGAGTAAACATTTTAATATTGAGATGAGAAATAAATTTTGTGGAGAAAAATACCACTGTTTACAATGACACGATAGTTAGGTAAAAATTACAACTGAATACTGGTAAATTTACGCCAGACAGTTACGCATGTAGTGATTAAAACTGCCATCTAGTTTATTCATATTCAACATGGATTCAAGTGTTCACACGATTATAGAACAGCAGATCGTATAAGTTTGTTTCATTTTTTTTAATCAATCACTACAAACAATGCCTAAATTATAAAATAAAACAAATATTATCAACTAACTAAATCAATTTACCATATTTCGTATATGATGTGGGCGAAGTATGAGTATTTGGAATAGACATTAACCAATCTGACAGAAACGTCATATTTAATCTCTAATGAACCGACTGGTTCTCTTAATACCGACCCATTTCACTAGGGAAAACATTTTCTCGAATCGTCTTAGGTTTTGTATAGGAGAGGAATCAGTTATGATGAACATTCAATTTTAGAATTGTTCTGTTGTAATCTTACCGAGCCGTATGTAGCAACAATAATGTAGATTACGGGCACCACGCCAATTTTATCCATGAATAGAACCAGGATATGCAGGATTCAAACATCTAACAGAAGATTTTTTTTCAAGTACTAATTAACTAAACATAATTCGGGTCAAATTCGTTATTGCTATCATAATGCGTCAAGCTTTTATTTTATTTATTCGATATTTTGACGGTAGATATAGCAGTAAGTAAAACAGACAAACAATTATTCTCTAATTTTGTTTTGTTTCTCTCGACTTTGGACTCCAATTCGTTTTGTGAGAGCTCGAATACAAAATTCATTCGAGGCTACGATTAATGGCATCACAATGTGCGCATGAAATAAAAATACGTTATGGACAGACACCAGTACGAGGGGATGTTTGGCTCTCCGCCAAATACATTACGATACATACACAAAAAACTTTATTTATTTTATTCAACTTACCTACATTATTAAAACTATGATGCGGCTTATGAATACTTTACCTTTTTCGTATTGAAAATTTTTTAGATGATAAAAGTGTCGAAAGAAATTCAATTTATACGCAATATACATAGATCATTTCTCGTACATATGTTTAATGTTATAGCTTTGTTTATTTATTCTTCGTCACTAAAAAGTGTTTTCACTACACTGTCGAATATGACATTTTAAATTACCTAGACATTTAAGAGCTTGGCCGATGATGTTTTGAATTATTCATGAACATCGGCTTAAGTCGTTCACTTCACGCCGGCTAAATGCTTTTTTCTATAACACGACTTCGTTGATTGTTTTCACAAATTTATTTGTCGTAATATTTCTTAAAATTTAATTCATTTTCTTTTATTATTTCTGTACAACGTCAACAATGTAATTTACGTTTTATTTTATGTTTAATTTTATAGCGCTTAGAGTGGCAATCGACAGAAGCACATAAAGAGTTATGTCAGCTAAAAGGAAAATCTCCAGATGAATGTCAAAATTATCCCCGGATTGCTGTGCGAGCGCACGGCCGCTTCCTCGTTTGTGGCACGAACGCTTTCAAACCACAATGCAGGCGCTATGGAAGACATCCCCCTTACCGTCATATCGATGAATTTGATGGGAGTGGCCGATGTCCGTATGATCCTCAGCACAATTCGACTTCTGTTTTTGTCGGTAAGCAAACCAAAAACTTTTCATAGCAGTAGGTACTTCACTGAAGTGTTTCACAGCGTCAGAGATTGTGTTGCTCAGTTGGTGGAGAACATTTGTCGGTCACGAACGCCGACCGCACGACTTGAGGTGACCCTATCAAATCCCTATCAAATTACCGTATGAAAAGACCCTATCAAATTGTTGGTTCTATTTTTATTTAATTCAGTACACAATATGAAATAAACTGACAACCATGAATAAATAATACAAACTAAAACATTACTGAACATCAAAAACCTATTCGAAAAACCGTTGTTTTGAAGATATAGGTATTTAAGTTAAACAAACTTTCCTTATAATATCTTGATATGGAATTGTACTAAGTGATTAGTTAGTAGTAGTAGTAGTAGAGATAACTAGCAACGAACAAGGCGATATCACGAAGCACTATTCAAGAAACAACACGTAACATAACTCCTGGAGAGTGTATATTGACATTACATTTAGTATAATTACTTATCTTTTTTTTTATAAATTGAAATCGTCATCATTTTTCTTCACAGATGGGCAACTCTATACGGCCACGGCAGCGGATTTCTCAGGCACTGATCCACTAATTTATCGAGAGCCAGTAAGGACAGGACGGTCAGATCTCTTGTTATTAAACGACCCGTCATTTGTTGGATCGGTTGCTTCCACCAGTCATGCTTATTTCTTCTACAGAGAAACCGCAGTGGAATACATGAATTGTGGAAAGGTATTGTCTTCATATATAAACTCATTAAAAGTCTTCAGAATTTATTTATTCCCTGTGATCCATTAAAACAATGTTCATATTATTCCAGGCTGTTTATTCAAGAGTTGCAAGAATATGTCTTAACGATAAAGGAGGCCCGAATCGATATAGCGATCAATGGATGTCATTTCTCAAAGCCCGTATGAACTGTTCAATGCCTGGAGACTATCCTTTCTATTTTGACGAAATTCGTAAGTTTTACCTTTATATGTATGTATGACGCTCGATCTAATAACGTTATTTAAAATTAAACCTTTCCTTTAACAGAAGCTACAACAGAACTTATAAATGGTATATATGGCAGTGGTAACAGTCGAAATGACATAATGTACGCAGTATTCACGACACCGCAAAACGCTATCGGCGGATCAGCGGTATGTGCATTTGCAATGAGAGATATTATAGATGCTTTTGAGGGACTCTTCAAAGGACAAGAAAATTGGAACTCAAATTGGCTGCCCGTTAAAAAAGAGAAAATACCTCAAACCAGGCCCGGTTCTTGCGTGGAGGACAGTAGGACTCTTTCCGATGAAGTCGTTAACTTCGTAAAGGCCCATCCTTTGATGGATAAAGCGGTACCGTCGTTTTTAGCACGACCTATACTGATTAGAGTCAGTCTGCAATACAGATTTTCCGCTATTGCCGTTCATCCTCAAGTTCAAGCAATGAATGGAAACAAATACGATGTATTGTACATCGGCACTGACGATGGTAGAGTCATCAAAGCTGTTAATGTTGCCTCTAACGAAGGCGTTTTTGACGCGAGCGTAGATGAATATAGCAAAAATCCTGTGAGGACCGCAGTCATTTCTGAAGAACAGGTTCTGCCTCAAGGTGTACCTATCAAACAGATGCACGTTGCTCTGACCACTGAAAAATTGATAGTGGCTTCGGGTGATATTATTAAAGCTGTAACATTATCTCACTGCGGGAACGTGCAATCGTGCAGGTAATTATTGAACTGACAATTATAATTTACAAATGTACTACATGTACGCTATTTAAACAAAATTCACAAAACACTCTTGGTTTTACAGAGAATGCGTTTCATTACAAGATCCACACTGCGCTTGGGACTCCAAAGAACAACAATGTTCATGGGTTGGGAACAGACAATTTCCGAATCCTGAGAGATTCTTACAAAATGTAGAACATGGAAAGACTGATATTTGTAATAAGCTCCCCGCCCTATTACCGGGTGAACGACATGGCAACAGAAATCCTGGAACTAAAAAACCTTCCTCCTCCGAATCCGAAGCACGACAAAAGACTGATGACATTCAAAATGAAATTTTTATAGAAGAAGTTTTAGAAACAAACGTTATAGCGGAAGAGAAAAATTCACACAACAATAAACACGAAACCGGTAAAAAATTAAAATACAATAATTTTATAGAAATACATGCTTAATATGTAAAAACACACATTTCTATAAAATCGTTCAATATAATATTTTATACAGAAATTATGTAATTTCCCAAAAATAACCAAGTTTAAAATATTTTATTTTAGATTTGCTGACAGTAGAAGCAGCCGATGGGAATATTTATAGTGCACAAGCGCTCTTCACAGCCGTGGTGGCGTCTTGTCTCGTTACCCTCATGGTTGGGTTTGTCTTCGGATATCTATTTTCACGCCGATTTCGACACCCATTTTTTTCCGATTCCCCACCTTTTAATGAACAACACAATCATTTAAATAGGTTTGTACCAATATTAATCTCAATTCACCAATTTTCCACGGCCATTTATTTTACTAACAAATATTTTTTATTACAGATTAAGTCCATTAGAAACTCCATTAAACGCAAACTCTGCGTATCTCCCACCTCGATCAAAAAACGTCAATATGGTAGCGAACGTCTGCCCTCTTGCAAAACAAGACAACTTGCACCTCGAGCTCGGCAAAGAGCGGACTCTAGACTTACGAAATTCCACCGAATCCCTGGATAAAGATCTCAAGTGCGGCACTTTACAAAAAGTGAAAAAAACATACATATGAGAATTATTAAGAGAAACTGTATATGGGTCCATTACTAAGTGACTTGAATAATCAAGTGTGTGCCAAGTCTTCCGATGTATTCGGTCAAGACCGGAATGTAAATGTGTGACTATTGTTTACGGTGTAAATATCATATTTAAAATTTTGTGTGCAACACGGGACTGTTAAAAACTTCGTGACTACTCAAGCAATGTACTCGAACCGTGAAGATTGTGATTAAATTTTGTCTATGACTATCATTTATAAGGGGGTACCTAGAGCAACATTAAATGGAAAACTGTACCTAATTTTTTGATCTTTTATACATATTTCTGTTGACATGCTCATACAACTACAAGTACCTACGTACTTACCTAGTCCTAATTCTTGAGATTTTTTTTAGATATTGGCAAATTAAGATTGATTGAGATTCAATTATATTTTCTATAAGAATCTCATTTCTCTCTGTTCGAATTTCGTTTTCATTTTTAAGGATATATGATTAAAACTATACAAGACTACATAGCGGTAATTTTGTAACATTTTTTTAACGTCGATTATTTTAGGTACCCCGATACATTGCAATCTTAGTTTATTAAATATAGCTCAGATGAGAACATTGGATGACATTGAACAGATATTTGCATTTCAGAATTCAGTAAATTTTTGTAGGTAAAAAAATTTACTTTACAAATATTACTCCGCCATGTGTCCGGCATATCAAGCTATATTTAATAAACCATAGCAGCTGACAATTATTGTCATTTATATAATTAGTGCATATCGCTATTGAAAATTGGAAATTTTGTAAAAAGATACTTTAGGTTATTGTTGATGCATTCCAAGAATTTTTATTCAAATAATATTGCGGTGCAGCTATTTTGTAAATATAATTTAATGTGTATATAACGACATAGTTACATACTGTTATTAGAATAAATAGGGCTCAAAATCCTAATTTGACAAAGTCAAATTCGAAGTTATCTGTTCTGATATACTTACAGTTGATGTATAAACAAACTGTTATTTAACAATCTGCTGTAACATGAACAGTACCTAATCGACCACTCGAATCACAATTGTTATTACATATGTACGTATGTTGAGTAGAAAGATGTCATGATTAAACAAACAAATATATATTTTAAAACATTGTTAATTGAAAACTGCAGAACATAATACCTTAGTTTAAACGGCAATAATTCTAGTAGGTATCGATGTTCTTATGTAGATATCAGAAAATTTTTATTGAGAACAAAACGGGTCTAATGGCTGAGCTCAGCATGTTTTTTTTTAATTTTTTATTGCTTAGGTGGGTGGACAAGCTCACAGGCCACCTAGTGTTAAGTGGTTACTGGAGCCCATAAACATCTACAACGTAAATGCGCTACCCACCTTGAGATATAAGTTCTAAGGTCTCAGTATAGTTACAACGGCTGCCCCACCCTTCAAACCGAAACGCATTACTGCTTCACGGCAGAAATAGGCAGGGTGGTGGTACCTACCCGTGCGGACTCATATGAGGTCCTACCAACAGTAAGTAGAAAAGCCCCTCAGATTTACAAGAACATATTTTCAGAATGTTTAAGGTTCACAAAGAACAACGGTAGTTACTGTAGCAGATTTCAATGAACTGTAAAATGTTACAGCAGATATTAAATATAATTTTATCTTGTTAAAGCATATGCAACATAATATCGTATATCGTAATGCTGTGCTAAGTGCATAGTGCCTTGTAGGTTGCCAATTTAGTGCCTAATGTTATTTAGGATACTGAGAATAAAATATTTTATAGCTTCAGACTATGACTGTTAATAATGATTTGCTTTGCTCTTTTGGAATAATTGATCATATTTAAGTTAGTAATATTTATATTTGTAAATCAATATTTGTACCATTTAAAATATTTCAGAATACATAATAATATTGTATTACGTAAATCTACAAATGTACACTACAGTAACGCATACTTACTTTTTTTTTTTCAAGTATATCCCTATTACCTGAAGCCATTACCTATATCCATGATGCATTTCCAAAAGTCACTTTTAAGTTCTTTTCTGAAATGGAGTAAGAAATAGCACTGCTAATTTTCATAGTGCTCTAACTGCTTACAATAATCTGGACTGTAGGCTCATGGTTACCTACGGTGGCAAAATAGGTTGAATTTTTTTATGTATTATTTATGTGAATGACACAACCACCAGACAGCTAAATCTTTAAGTTTTCCCACCGTATAATCATCAAAGTGTCTTAAGTTAAGCAAGAATATATAATTTCTGTACATATTAGTAATAGAGTAATAAAAAATAAGTTGTAGAAAATAATAAAGTATTCTTAAGAATTCAAAACAGTTATTATTGATACTAATAGATTTTTTGTGTTTACTTACACATATGATATGCAGCTTCCGTTGTAACTTACATCAGATATTGTATATTTTACTTTCATTTTTTTAGCAATTTTTTAAACTTGAACAAATAAGTATTAATAAAAGTGTAAAATCTTCGAGTTTTAGTATTATTATTTCAGACCCTTAAAACGTTATAATTTATTTTGTTAATTATTTTCAATACCCATATATTCAATGTAATTACATAAAAACTGTCTTTTCTCTTCTGCTGTTTTGACAACATTGCTATTTATAGTAACACCATCATCACAAGTTATCAATTCTTCTTTGACTTCCGAACAACCTTCATGTAACAATACAAAGTTGTGAAGTACACAAGCCGAAATAATTAATATATTTACAGATTCTGGTTTTAAAACATCTATGTGATTAAGTTTTCGGAATCTTTCTTTTAACAACTCAAATGCATGTGCTATATAACTACGTGTTTTCCAGTGAATTTCATTAAATTTCATTTCTTCACTTGTCAAAACTTCTTCACTGGTAAAGGGAGTTATCAAATATTTTTTAAGTTTGTATTCTGAATCACCAAGTATGTGCTTTTGAAAATCCACTTTTATTTTTAATTCATTTGAAAGTGAACTATCCTTGAATAATTTGCTCTTTTTGGTTTTCCCAATATCTCCAACATGTACATCTACAAATGTCAAGTAATCATCACAAACTGCTTGCAAGAGGACTATGTCTGGTTTTTCCCTTTTATTTCTTTGAGAACCAACTTTTAGACGACATGCATCAATAAATCCCACACAATTTGGAAATCGAAACCTGCTATTGACATTATTACTGATTAGTTGTTGTTTCTCAACGGATGGCCAACTTATGAAACGTTCCTTCTCTTCTGTTAGCAGTAATGCAATTTCGTGGAATATGTAACTCACTGAAGACTTGTGTAATCCAAATAATCTTCCTATGTCACTATATGAAGAATCATTGACCATAAACCATAGAAAAACATGAACTTTTTTATCTAATGGTACATTTCCAGGTTTTAGATAAGGTTTCAGAAATGCAATCAAAGCCTGTAATGATGAACAATTGCCACTATTATTACTGGGTAAAAATAAAACTAAACACATTACTTTACTACTGAATTAGACTAGCGCGATTCATTTCATAAATTAAACACTGTAATCATAGATAGCTAATTAAAGACTGCAAAGCAAAAATCATTACGACAATATTACTAAATATCCTTAATTATTAATTTTAATTATCGTCTTATTAATTATTTTTATTATTATTTAATTGTTTCATTATATAGTTATTCCTCAATTATCATATTACCAAATAGAAAGTGCTTAGAACAAATTTTAAAATGTACCTGAACGGTAGACCTCTTCATCTTAAACCTCTCTATGTATTCGTGATTACCAAATTTTCTAATAGTCTCTTCATAGAAACCTTTAATCCTATGGGCAATAGGTACACCGGAATGGCAATCTTGAACCATCATCTGTGATAGCTGATAATATTCTGTTTTCATAAGATCATTAAATTTGGTCAGATTTTGATGGTTTTCGTTTATCACATTTGCTGTAGCAGCAGCCAATCTATCGACAATAGAAACACTTTCGGTGTCTAAAAAAAGTTCCATGACAAATTCTTGTTTGATTTTATGGTTTTTTTCTACACTATCCATATTTCTAAAATACATTAATTACACTTATCATTAATTTATCTCTTTTTGTAGCTGGTGCAATACGGGCGGATATTTTAAAATTCTTGATAGAATGTTTAAAATCGTATAAATAACAGCCGGTAACATTTACCATAGATTATACACTTAATCATTTACTATGATATACAGTACCGCGTACCTAGCTATCGAATATATTAAGTGTATAATCTATGCCTAGCTAACTACTTAAGTAGGTACCGGACTTTTTGGCGGGAACGCCAGAAGTGAAGTTGTGTGATTTGTTTTATATTCAGGTTTATGTGTAATAACGGCGGTTTATTAACTGTTTAATATCTGTGAAAGTGCACAAATGTGGGAAAATGAAACAAAGCCGCTGGACGCAACTTCCACTTCCAAAAAGTCCACTGAAAAAATCTTAGTAAATGACCACCGTTTTACTAAGATTATATTTCATCCCATCTCATCTCATTTCATTTAATTTCATCCCAGTTGATTAAGGTCTCAAATTAATCATCTTCATTTCATTTCACTCCATATTATCATTTTTCATAAAAATAAGAATATAAATTAAAATAAGACATGACTTAAAGGTCTTAGCTACCAGGTTATATAATCTCTTAAAAAAATAATAAGTAGGTACCTACATATTAATATCTATAGTCGGATTTTTTATTAGACGAAGTGAACTGACGTTTACTGTGTTGTCAGTTTTTGATGAAATAAAAATAGTGTTGTGACAAAGTGAACGATTGAAAAAACTCCTGAATTAATGAAATTGCCTCGATTGTCTAGTGAATAGTTGGTGTGGCGAATTGCCGATATCGGGTACGGGGTTCGAATTTTAGGCGTGCTTTGTACCTACCAACGAGTTTTCGACGAAATATTATGTTCCTATAGTATCTACCTGTAGTGAATACCGAGTGTTTTAAACATTAAGAAAAACATTGCGAGGAAGCTTGTAAGACTGTCCTATTTCCAATACATCATATAGTTGAAATTGTAGACGTATAAAATATAACAATTATAGGTAGGTAATGAAAATAAAAAAAACGGATTGTAGTTACATACTACTAGTAATATATGGAGCACTTTAATACAATTTTATTGTAAAATATAAATAATATTCTTTTATAGTTTGAAATTAATAATTAACTTTTCACACTCATTGTTCGTTCATGTGATTGAACGAGAACTGAACGCATCGCTATTACTTGAAATATAGCAACATTATTTCACAAAGTGACATTAGCTACTGTCAGCTGGCTTCGTCTAATTAAAAATCCGACTATAGAATAAAGTTTACAATAGGGATGAATAAACATCGATGTTTGGTTTCGATAACATCGACACAATGACAGCGATGTTAGGAGAATAAAATATTGAAGCGTCCATATCTCTATTAGGTCCATCTAACGGTGGATATACTTTCTAACTAGTGAGTCCCTAAGTAGTACAACTATTTTTAACTAGATGACACTAATTAATGTAATCGAAGTAAGCCGTACTACATAAGTGTGTGATATTAAGAAAATTTAAATTGTGAAGTGAGATGTTGGAATCCAGTCCAATAATTAAACACCCGCTTATAATCCGTAAAACGTAGTTTTAATTAATAAACACGTATTAAATAAAATAGACAGTTTTATTTCTTACCAAAAACATCGATGTTTTTAGACATCGATGTTTTGCTACCGATGACTATTGTACATCGATACTTTTAAATCGACGTTAACATCGATGCCAACATCGATGTTTTTCTAATATCGACATCCCTAGTTTACAACTTATCTAAGTATTTTGTTTTTTGGGCTGTCAGTTGCACAGGCAAAGGTATGTTAAATATAGAGGTTTGTTTAATACAAAAGCAGAAGCCATGTCTCTAAAACCCACAAAGAAATAACGAAATTACAGAGGGTTCAAAAGACTTTTTGGGACAGCCCCCAAGACACACCCAGGGATATTTTTTATTTGTCTATACTTGTGAACCTTGATTTACTAAATATTATATAAATTAAACTAAATGAAGTACTCCTAACTGTGTGAATAACAAAATAGTAATTAGTTAAGTACTTCTAGATTTAAAAGTCCGAATACCGATTATGATGTTGGGAAACTTGGTTAGTATGATCTATGTCCTGGGGATAATTGCCTATCTCTACTTCTTTAAAGTAGTTTAAATACACTATAGTAAATAGTAGTCTTGTCTACATAGAAATAAACCATTTTTATTTATTTTCATACCATAGAGATGGTTTGAGCCTTTGTTACAAAATATTCGGACGTTGTGAATAGGTATGCTGTATCCATGGACTAAGTTCCATTTCCCTGACTAATGAACGAATCAAAGAACAATAAAAAAAATAGATAAACACGGTTAATCCAATAATCTTTTTGGCGGAAACGCGAGGGAGGAAGTTGTAAGATTTGTTTTATTTTGTCTATATAATATTTCTTCAGGTTTAAATGTGTAATAACGGTGGTTTATTAACTGTTTAGTATCTGCGAAAGTGCACAAATGTGGGAAAATCAAACAAAGCCGCTAAACATAACTTCTCGGAATCCTAAAAAAAGTCCACTGAAAAAGTCTCAGTAAATGACCACTATTTTACTGAGATTATATTTCATCCCATATCATTTCATCTCATATCATTTCAGTTTATTTCATTTCATGCCATGTTTCATATTATTATTATTATTATTTTTTTTTTATTGCTTAGATGTGTGCGCGAGCTCACAGCCCACCTGGTGTTAAGTAGTTACTGGAGCCCATAGACATCTACAGCGTAAATGCGCCACACACCTTGAGATATAAGTTCTAAGGTCTCAGTATAGTTACAACGGCTGCCCCACCCTTCAAACCGAAACGCATTACTGCTTCACGGCAGAAATAGGCGGGGCGGTGGTACCTACCCGTGCGGACTCACAAGAGGTCCTACCACCAGTAATTACGCAAATTATAATTTTGCGGGTTTGATTTTTATTACACGATGTTATTCCTTCACCGTGGAAGTCAATCGTGAACATTTGTTAAGTACGTATTTCATTAGAAATATTGGTACCCGCCTGCGGGATTCGAACACCGGTGCATCGCTAGATACGAATGCACCAGACGTTTTATCCTTTAGACCACGACGACTTCAAATTATCAACATCATTTCATAAAATCATTTTTAAAAAATATATATAAAAGATTAGACTGTATGGTATGATACCTTAATACCTTTGCCTTTTCGATTGTGGAAAAATAAAATTGCTACTACTACATAATTTATAAAATCCGAAAATTGGTAAAAACTATCAAAATTGTTAATCCAACCAAACAAAAAACCTTAGATTAAGAAGAATAATATCTGAAAGATAACTCTTTTAAATAAGAAATACGTGAAAGTGTAATTCAAAATTAGTTTCTTCAAAAACTTAAATTATAAGTTTTTAAACAATTGGTCTATGTCGAAATTAAAGGATTTCTCATGTGCTTTTCATGGAAATGAAAAGTGAGTTTAATAATGTACTAATCGTTTATGGTTTATATGTGGCCGTAGCACCTAATTTTAGATTCAGAACAAGAAAAAAAAATCCTAAAATATACTGGTAGACAGCGACGTGTTTTTGCTATGATAAATAACAGAATCACTTAACCTTCCACATGAGCTCTTATGTGGATCGTTAAAGCGGTTTTGTTATATATTCAGACAACATTATCTGAAGCGGTAGGCAGCGGCTTGGCTCTGCCCCTTGCATTTCTGAAGTCCATGGGCGACGGTAACCACTCACCATCAGGTGGGCCGTATGCTTGTCTGCCTACAAGGGAAATAAAAAAAAATATATATTCAGAAATTGAAAATCATCAAAGAAACCACAATGCACTCAAATCTCTGTCTGTGTTACAGTTTTTCTGAGTACATTACTGCAGGTTGAATTAGAATCTTCAAATTTAAATAATTTTCTCTTTTTTGTAGCATGGCAAATCAAAAGTTGATATATCCAGCAGCAACGAGGAACCAAGAGCCCATTCTGCAAGTTTTAAAGAGATTTGTAACCTATGATTGTGCAGAAGATGATAGTCCATTGTTTTTAGAGGTAGCCTCAGGCTCAGGACAACATTTAGCACACTTTGCACCTCATTTTCCAAATATAAAATTTCAGCCAACAGAATTTGACGAAACCCTTTTAGGAAGCATTAAATATTATGCAACGGAATGTCCAACCAAAAATATACTCTTACCAATACAATTGGATATATGTACAGATTTAGTTCATTATGGGTTTTCAGAAGAAAGTATAGATTATGTCTATAATGCAAATATGATCCATATAAGTCCTTATGAATGTACAATCGGCTTATTTAAAAATGCAGGCTGCTATCTAAAACCTAATGCTTTACTGATCTTATATGGGCCTTTTAGTAAAGATGGAGTAATTACACCTGACAGTAATGTTCAATTTAATGCATCTTTAAAAGCTAGGAATCCAGCATGGGGATTAAGAGACATCAGTGAATTAATTAAAATAGCTGCTGATTATAGTCTAACACTCATAGATACAGTAGAAATGCCTGCAAATAATAAAACTTTAATATGGAAAAAGAATTGATTACAGTAAAAAGTAGAATGAATATTACAAGTGAAAAAATGTATTCGAAGCACAAACAACAAAGAGCAAAATACTATGAACAGTTCTGATCATGAATATCAAAGAGATCTGTGATTTATTGTCGAATCATCCATTAAATGACTTTTTTTATTATTATCTGAGTATTTGTGCATTCCCTTCCAAAAGTTAAAACAATTATTCTTATGTGATTGTTTTAGAAAGAAATAATTATGTAAGAACTTTTATGGATTGTTCTTTAAAGTAAAGTCACATTGTCAGTCGTCTTTAAATTAGTTACATTACACGCTATGCTATATAACATCAGTGAGCTAGTTTTTGCACAATTTTTTTGTACCGAGTGACCATGTATAATAATGAATTGATAGTCAATCCAGTCGAAGGAATGCTATTTAATTGCCTGGGTTCCTCTTGAGCTCAGAGCCCACCTGGTGTTACATGGTTACTGGAGCCCATAGACATCTAAGACGTAAATGCGCCACTCACCTTGAGATATTAGTTCTAAGGTCTCAAGTATAGTTACAACGGTTGTCCCACCCTTCAAAGCGAAACGCATTACTGCTTCACGGCAGAAATAGGCTGGGTAGTGGTACCTACCCGCGCGGACTCACAAGAGGTCCTACCACCAGTAATTACGCAAATTATTGCGGGTTTGATTTTTATTACACGATGTTATTCCTTCACCATAGAAGTCAATCCAGAATATTAGTTGAGTACGTATTGGTACCCGCCTGGGATTCGAACACCGGTGCATCACTCAACAAGAATGCACCGAACGTCTTATCCTTTAGGCCACGACGACTTTTTTTATCAAAGTATGCTGCTTAACACTCAGCTAAGCCGTTTCCCTGGTGAAAGTCGACGAAATGCGGTTTGAAGTGCTTGATCTTTTTTTTTTGGACTGGAGGCCGAACTTTCTAGGAATACCCCGCCCCTAGGGGCGCATGGGGTATGGGAGTGAACCGCGGGCCTTCTTTTTGTTTTATTTTTAACGCTGTGGAATCCGTACGGTTACCCGGTTGAGGGGGCTTACTGACCGCTCCGACTCCACGAAACCCACAATACTGCATAGTGCGCGCCCAAAGGCCGCCTTCGCCGGTACCGCGGGCCTAAAGGATAGAATTTAGGGCCATACCCACTAAACAACTCCCCTGCACTCTCGCCCAATCGTCTGATACCCTTCCAGGTCAGAACCCGGGTGAGGTAAAGGGGTTATCGCGGTCAACACTACAGACATCGCAGCTCCCCCGAGGACGTCCGGTCGACGGAGCCTTTGAGACGGAATGCTCTACAGCCGTCAGCCGTCTGGGTACGATAGCCCGTCAGGCCACCCACACAGTGCGACTGGAGTCCCGGAATACCCCGCTGGACCAGAACCAGCCTTGGGTCGGGATGCGATACATCGCCAACCGGTTGCTCTTTTTTCACGTTGATTGTGTAATTCTTCGGTAGCGCACTACAGTGCTTCAGCTGAAGCAACGTTTATTTTTTTCTAATCCAAAAGTGTGACGGTTTTTTTTTGCAAAATAACTCCCGAGTGCTATTTAAACAGTTTGTACAGACAGTTGTTTGTTTGTTAATTAAATACATATACATATAAAAATATGTATATATAAATAAAGTTTTCAGATTCTAAGTAAGTTAAGATTCTAAGTACTCGAAACCTTGTCTTAAACTCTAGCCGACCTTATTTTAAGTGGGAGCGCATTCCATAGAAGAATTGATTGAATAGTGAAGGAAGAATGTAAAAAGTCCGAACTAACAGCGAAGAAGAAGATTGTGAGATGAACGAAGATTTCGGCTGTAGTCAAACCCTAAGTACCCTAAGTATTCAGGTGGATTTAGGGAGTGCAACAAAGAGTAAAGAGTACTGAGAGCACGCAAGCTGCGGCGTTGTCGAATGGGGAGCAATTTGAGTTGGGAGCGATGAGAAGATACATGATCGTATTTCCGAAGATTATAAATAAATCGAATGCAGTTATTGAGAAGCCGGTTAAGTTTATTGAGTAGATCTGCATTCAGGTCAAAGTAGCACACATCACCATAGTAGATCATGGGGAAGATCAAAGTTTAAACGAACATTGTCTCTTGGTCTCGGGCGGAAGGATATTGTTCAGGCGGTAAAGCATACGGAGTGTAAGTGTAACTCACTGACACACGGAGATGACCTAGGTCCTTTACAACTGAACACCAGTTGATGGTTAAGCCATCATATATTATTTGATAATAATATAGGACGACTGTGATATAAAAACGTTATTTAGTGTTTGAGCCATCATGTATATTAACGGTAAGTCTCAATTGTTATTGGTTTTAATGTTTTTTGATAATTTAAAAATACATATTAAAATTGTTATGTTTGGGGTTAATGGGGTCGCCTGAGGTACAAATAACAACGAAAGGGGGGTCAATTGGGATGATAATAAGTTGAATGGGAACGACAAGTATAAATACGCACAGGATTGTAGGGTTGTCTATGTAGTTATAACAATCTTTTTTAAACGTGTTGGTAAGAATCTGATTTATTCATGATGTTTTTGTCTAAAACTTTTATTTAATTATTAGTGCAATTATATTTATATTATCAGTTACGTATTGTTTTCTATTTTTAGATATGCCTCGCGTGTATGTATCAAAGAGTGCAAGCTTTATAAGAGATATGATCCCTTAATATTAAAAACAGCAATAGAAAACTATGAATTTGGGAATAAGTCTTTAGTTGAAATAGCTAAGCAATTTAATATAAGTATATAAGTAAGTCGGTTTTGCACAGACATATAACAATTAAATCTCAAGGTGGACAAAAATATCTAAGTAAAGAAGAAGAAAAATACAGTTACACACATATTAAACAGTTAATAAACCACCATTATTACACATCTAAACCCGAAGAAACACTAAATAGACAAAATAAAACAAATCACACAACTTCACTCCTCGCGTTCCCGCCAAAAAGTCCTAAAACCAAACACCGTAGTCCTTATTAACTCCATGCCGTAGTCGTAGACATAGATTATACACATAAATATTCGAGTATGATCAATGAAGTAGGAAACCTAGTATGATTGATATTTGAGATTTGAGACCATACCTTGTTATTAGACCATAGATTATACACTTAATATATTTTTATTAGACATAAAAACATTAATTTCATTGATAGCGTACCACACGGCAACAGACACACATCATCATCATCATCATCATCAGCCTGCGGCAGTCCACTGCTGGACATAGGCCTCCCCCAAAGCTCGCCACTGAACCCGATCTTCGGTTCTACGCATCCAGTTACTGCCAGCCATAGATTATACACTTAATATATTAGAGATAGATGCGCAACTCTCATTTTTATTTTTGCTTTAGTTAAAGCCCGGTCCAGCAGGCGTCGCTACGGTCGATTATTAGTCTCCCTACCCCCCACCAGGTGGCTTTTTTAGTAATTTTAATATTTTTTATAATTAACTCTCTTTATGAAAAAATCTTATCGTTTAGAATCGCTGAAATTCCCGGTAGTACTTATGAGTTATTAAGGAATGTTTGATTGTGTTCAGCATTCTAATCGATAAGATCTTTTCATACAGAGAGAAAACAGTTTTTTAAAATAAAAAGCTGTAATTCTCTGTAAGCTATTTAATTTCCCTATATTACAAACAATTTTCTGTTAAAAGATTGTATGAACGTACAATTGTATAAAATTTCGAATAACAATAACTCCTCTAGATTAATCCTACTAGCGTACTTATTAACATTAAATCGAAAGTTATCTAAAAGTTAATTAAGTCTAGATAATCAAATCATTCAATGTCAATTAAGTCATTTGTGCGAAATATAAACATGTCAGCTTTCCATTACAAACATAGTAGACAATTTGAATTAAATTTAATAAATTTGTTTCTTAACGATAGCAGTTCTTGCTTAAAGTTGATCGTGACAGATCATGACCTTGTATGAAAATATTACATCTATAAACACTACCTATGCTTCGTCATACAATAATTGTCATTTAAACTAGCATTGTAGAGATAATACACACACTAAAGTGAATACTAAATTATTCTTAGCATTCTTATAAACATTTAGAAATTTAAGAAACGATTAACCCACAATCATGTTCATAACATGTGACATTTTGTTCTGCACAAACGTTTTGTTACATGATTTGAAAAACAAAAAAAAAACAAAAAATGTTTAAAAAATGTAAAGATGATTTAAAGTACTCTTAAATATTGATAGTTTGTACTTAATGACGCTTATAGTAATCTTAGACATGATTACAATAGTTATACTTTTATTCTCTATCTAAATTATTTCTATTCTGACGTTTCTGATGCTTTAGCTTTGGTAATACTAGATAAAACAAACAGCAGATTGAAAGAAAATCATCTTAAAGTTAATTACATTCATTACAAACCATTAGTTTGCATTTTGTTACAAAAGAAACTGATGTTCATCACATGCAAATGAATTATAAACATACACATGCAAACATAAAATGTAAATTTATCTTTTAATCCAAATTAAATGTACATTAATATTACATCTAAATAATAGAAAGGGTTTCGAAAATTTTTATTGCACTCAACAGCAGACCAGCATGTAACCCGGCTCATGATAAGTGGTCACCAGTGCTTATAAACTTCAGCAGTGCCATAGGGGTTGCTGTCTATAAATTAAGTTTTAATAAATTATTAATATACTCAAGTCACAAGCATATTGATTTCACATAATGAAAATGTAAGAAACATAATCATGTTTGGGCATTTTCATTTATATCTGCTCATACAGAAAACACAACTTAGCAAATATATTCCACAGTTAATCTAAATAATTGCAAATAATGCTTTTGAAGACCATTGACTTTTGATCATTAATTAAAATCATCTTCTCGTAGAATTTACAAAAGGTTATTTACAAAAATTTATATCAGTATTTTCATATATTACTAACTTACTAATTACAGCTATTCAAACATAATACTCTAACTATAAGAACTAAACAACCTATTTTAAAACAAAATTGGCATCAATTTAGTTCTTATGAACTATTTCAATTATTAATTTATAAATTATAAACATATTTAAAAAAAATTAAGATCCCTTGTGAGTTCACGTTCCTTGATGAATCAGTTTCTCTTCTGAAACGGAGAAACAAAGTATCTTAAGTATGTAACAAATATTGAAAAAATACGACCAGGAAAAATTTTGTGTTAATGTAATCATACTTACAAATTAATATATTACATAACACGTTCTGGTTCAAATATAGTGCATCAATCTTTTCATGTTTCAGACATTTTAGTGCTCCTTATAATTTTTCCATAAAATTTTGTCATTATCAAACCTTTGTCTACAAAAATAAAAACATTATTTTATATTGGGTAGAAGGATGAACGTGGTCACAGGCCACTTGGTGTAACTTGGTTATCAAACACCAGGAAACAAAACGTGAATGCCATCATCTAACTTTGGATGTTAGATCAATTGTGCTGTATTTTATTTAAACAGGAAATCATGACTGATTGATCATTCCAAAAAACTAGCTCGGGCCCACTTGACAATAAGCATATAATACGCTGAGTTGCAAAACATAAATACTGCCACCCACTCGGGACAATTTTATTATCTGAGGTGTGTGTGTGATAGTACGAGACTTAATACCGACTGTTTTGATCAAAACTTAACATATATGATAGCTAGGCAGCAGAAATAGGAAGGACCATTAGTTGGTGCTAATTCATTTAATTATATTATGAATAATAATTCTGTTAGCAAATAATATACCGGAAAAATAGTGTAAACTCACCGTTATCAAGGCATCCGAAATAGCATTTCATTTTCGATCTTGAGGCATGCTGATTTTTAATAATAAACTTTCTGAAATGAAAATAGTTACACTGGCTTACGAAACGCTAACGAAGAAAAAAGTATTGGAGCCAAGTTATGTCTAAAGAGAATTCAAAACAGAGTTTCTCAATGTCTAATCGTCTAATATTCTCACAAAGCTAAAAGTTGCTCTAAATTAATACTACAACGTAAAATAACTCAAAACAAAACAAAAAAAAAACGATTTAAAAAATTAAAGCGTTATGTACGACATTTTGAAAACTTTTTTTTTTTTTGAGATTGTTTTATTGGCCCTGGAATTTTGAAAACTTCAAAGCAGTGTTTCCACTTACGTTTTTTTTACCACATTTTACCCTAGTTTCTTTTGAATTTATCCCTAAAATTTCCTAAACAACTTTCATAAATCCTTTATATAGAAAGCATAAATAAAATACAGAAAATAAACCACAGCATATTATTTAATGTAGGTATATATAATCTAAACGCCCCCAGAAGATCATAGATCTATAGGATTAGAATTTTCAAGGAAGTCGACGCATTGCTTTTATATTCTTTTGCTGCACGCAACCTAACACTGTTCGGTTCTAAAATTAAGCAATTGTTTGCTGGCATTCCCAACTTTCTATGAAGCAAGTCGTTCAGGGTTTCGTTAGAAAGCCTGTTTCTTTTGTCAGTTTTTACATTTGAGAACACTGAATAATCTTTCTACCTCAGTCTTTGAAGAAGGAACTGCTAGCAAAAGCGAAATGACAATTACAAGGTTTTCGTAAATGAAATTACCATGATAATCTTTCATGGTACATGAAGTACCTGTATATTACAATACAAGTAAGTTCTGGTGACATCAACGAAAATAGGTAAATAAAAATTTGGTGGATTATACTTATTGGGATTCTGGGGAATCCCTAAGAAAAAAGCAGTGGCTTAATCTATGATTTACTTTACTAGAGGGTTACTGTTGAATCAAACCTTCTTTATAGTTTTTATACACAACTCTGTTTTATTCTTTTACTTGTCAACTCGACTTAATGTCATTCTCTCCATAAAATAAAATGTTCATTGTTTTACTTTAATTATCGTTTATTTTAAAATTCACAACAGTTACTAGTATAGGCTTTGCTTTTTACCCCGAAATATCCTAAATCCTGGTATTTTTAAAATTGTCTTTATCATCCAAAATATCAGCTATTTTTCCCTAAAAAAGGGAGAATTCCCTAAAAGTGGAAGCACTGCTTCAAAGTACGCTAACATTTTTATTGAGTCAGAACTCGTATCTGCCATCTAGTGAGTTTATTAGTTCATTAAGGCCAAAACGTTTCAAAAATGACCTCGCCGGTTCCTAAAGATGACGCTAGTTGAATGTTCTTTTCCTTTGTATGGGAGTTGCACCCCCCTGCTGCCAGCTGCCCTGCGCAGGTCGTCGCTCCATCTAGCAGGAGGGCGTCCTACACTACGTTTGCCTTCACACACACACAGATCAGACACACAATCACAACTAAGAAGAGGTACCAACCGTGTACCAAGCTAGTTGAATCTGATTCACTCCATTTGAGTTCACAATATTCAAGAAAAGGCGCCCAAAATAATATTAGGGTGAGGATGGGTAAAATTTTGTTTAGTGTTCAATGATAATTTAGGAATGTGCCTAAAGTTTAAAGTCTTTGTTAGATAAACCCAAATATTTTTTAATGTTTTTAATTAAAATTTGTTCCTTTTAGTTATTTTACCAAAATGTCAAAGCGTCCCGCTTCCGAAGCATTAATAGACGAAGTAAAAAAGGCCACAAAGGATGGCAAGAAACATTCCTTGGATTCCGACGAAGAAGATAGTGGTGCTGAAGAAGAGAAGAATAATGTTATGAACTCCAATGATATTGAAGGTGAAGAGGAAGGAACTGGTGGAATGGAAGGTGAAGTGAGTAGAATAAGTCAAAAACCTAATCAGAATACTCAAATTGTTGTGAGAATTAAAAAAAAGTTTCGTTTTCCAAACAATACTTAAAATGCTTTTGAAGAAAATTCAGCTAATTTAATATTAACAACTTAATTAATACTTATAACTATCAAATAAAATATAAATTTCATTAATTAGTACTATTTTATAGATTACCATAACACCTTTTAACATGAAAGAAGAACTTGAAGAAGGGCATTTTGATACACAAGGACATTACCATTGGAAAAAAGAAAAAGAAATTCGTGATGGATGGCTTGATAACATTGACTGGGTTAAAGTAAAAGGTAGACCAGAGGATAAATATAAAATTCATCATAGTGATGAAAAAGGACTTGGTGATGAATCTAGTAGTGAAGATGAACAAGAACAACAGTTTGATTTGATACATAACTATAAAGAAATATTACAACATATGAAACCTAAAGAAACAATTGCCAAAGCTTTACAGAGACTTGGTAAGTTTTATTCTGGTACCAGTTATAATTATGTTGTAATAAGTTTTTGATCTGACTAGTGCTCTTAAACGGTTGTTACCAAATGTTCACCATAGTACTATGTTGTATGTATAAATGTGTCTCTAAATGGGAATCATTTGGTATGGAGCACCTGTGTGGAGGTATTGCTGTTGGCTTTTTTAACTTCACCGGGCAATCCAAGTGGAGTAATATCCAGAGGATTTGAAAGCTGTAATCTAGTAAAAGGAGCTGTAACTGAGATGCATCAGGCCATATACTTAGCAGGTCCTGCATGTTAAAACTTGTAAAATGTTCCATAGTATTCTTGCATTTTTTACTGTTTGTTGTTGTTTGTGCATAACTTGTTTGTTCATGTTAATTAATTTAAATTTCTCTACTTTTAAGAATTACATTCAGTATCATATGGTGCTGTTCAATAACTTGCCAGTCTATTAATAGTCTACAAACCACACATATTTTAAAAAGATTATTTCAAGCAATGTACATAATTATTAACAAACTAACGACCCGCCCTGGCTTCGCTTCGGAAACATTAAAAAAAAAAAAAAGTAGCCTATGTTCATCAGGGACAATGTCGGCTTCTAATGGAAAAAGAATTTTTCAAATCGGTCCAGTAGTTTCGGAGCCTATTCGAAACAAACAAACAAACAAATCTTTCCTCTTTATAATATTACTAGCGACCCGCTCTCGCTTCGCTTCGGAAACATTAAAACACACATGAAACCAAAAAAAATAAATAAAAATAAAATAAAAAAAGTAGCCTATGTTCATCAGGGACAATGTCGGCTTCTAATGGAAAAAGAATTTTTCAAATCGGTCCAGTAGTTTCGGAGCCTATTCGAAACAAACAAACAAACAAATCTTTCCTCTTTATAATATTACTAGCGACCCGCTCTCGCTTCGCTTCGGAAACATTAAAACACACATGAAACCAAAAAAAAAAAATATAAAAAAAGTAGCCTATGTTCATCAGGGACAATGTCGGCTTCTAATGGAAAAAGAATTTTTCAAATCGGTCCAGTAGTTTCGGAGCCTATTCGAAACAAACAAACAAACAAATCTTTCCTCTTTATAATATTAGTATAGATAGTATAGATAGTTTCCATGAGTGGAAGATCTTACGGCCCAGCATTAGTGGTTACTGTAGTCCATAGACATCAACAACATTAATGTTGTCGCCCACCCTGAGATATGAATATTAAGGCCTCCGTGGTTACAGTACAACAGCTGCCTCATCTTTCAAACTGAAATATATTACGCATTCATCACAGAAATAGGTATGGTGCTGGTCCTGCGCCCTGCATATGCAGACTACATGTTCCACTGTTACCACCAGTAATTTATTGCTTAGCTGATAATATAATTATGATGAATTACTAAATGAACATATAATATTTTACAAACAGGTGCCACTTCTAAAATGTCTAGTGCAGAACGTTGGAAAAGAAAAAAAGCTGGCATTGTTGATGGAAACAGTCAAATTGTAACAAGAGTTACTGAACTTGCTAATCAAATCTTAACAAAAATGGGAAACATGGACATCTATCAGGAGTCCTATGAGAAAATAAGCAAACTATTAGATAAGAAGAAAAATAAGAATGATAATACTGAACTAGATATGTATGCAGATGATTTTGATCAGAAAGAACAACAAACCCTAGGAAATAAAAGTGATCAAAATGACACAAATAATACCCATGATGAAGCCTCTGAAAATGAGACACAAGAACTGAAATGGGAGTTCAAATGGAACCAAGATGATGACACTGAAGTATCAGGACCTCATTCTACTGAACAAATGAATAAATGGGCATCAGAAGGTCATTTTAAAACTGGAGTATGGGTACGGAAACATGGGGAAGACAGTCAATTCTATAGTTCAAACAGAATAGACTTTGAGTTGTATATGTAGTTACTCTGTGTCTCACCACCACAACCATTCAGCCTTAGCTTTAAATGTGACAAATACATTTTTAAAAGCAATTAAAAAATCATGACCCTATCTGTTCTTACACCGTTATTGAATCCAATAGACACCACAATATGGGATAATTATTGGGTATATAACTTTAAGAATGCAGGATTTTTTTCAAATTGTAATTTTTGCAATTGTTTATTTTTAAGCATTTGTACAATATGAATTTATTCATAGTATTGGCGATTATTAGCCTCAATACAGTCTACGTGACTCGTCATGCGATAAACCGCGATATTCGCCCGAACCGCTTAACATCAGATGGGCTGTAAGCCCTTCTAACTATTAACGAATATTTTAATAAGTTTTTATTGTCCCCGCTTCGGCCATGTCGACACAATTTTTTGCCCTTTTTTTTAATTCGAAATCAAATGAAATATGTAGTTATATTTTAGTTATGTCATGAAGACAAAAGCCTCACAAATGATAGTAAAATATGAATGTACATTGGGAAATTAAAAAAATCTTTATTAGAAATATGAAGGACTTTTATTTTTTTGGCATGGCAGAATTGTTAGCGATCCGAAGGCATTTCCAGGTTCACCAGGATGCGTGGACAAGAATAGGCTCAGTCAGGAGAGGTGGGTTTATAATAAAAAACCTTCCGCCTGCGGACGACCCTTAATAGAACAAGGACAGTCGCTCCGCCTCCGGTTTGAAATCGCTATCCACTGATTTCTGGCGCGCTCTCAGCAGTTTGACGTTATGAACTAAGTGTTACGTTTAACTCTACGACGAGTAAGGTACAACGGCATAGAGTCGATCAGATATATCCGTCAGTAAGTCCCTAGGGCGTCGGCTGTCATTAGCTTTTACTGTTACGGGTCAGGTATCATTGTAACATTGACTTCATATACTTACGGATAGGTTCAAAACCAAGACCGCTACAGAGATCCAAATTCCAAATATTTATTCACCGTTTAACCTTTGTCAAACCAATGTCTGTTATGTGAAAAAAGTATAACTGACATATAATATATAAATTAAAAATTCGATTTTATTAGTGAACTCATCATAAAAGTACAAATTCCAGTCTTAAAAAAATTACCAGATAGTGGACAATTTTATAACATTCATCGTTGATTTTGAAACAAACTGGGAATTTATCTTATTGGTAACTAGGTATAACTATGTCATCTGAGAGATTATTGAAAACGACATTAAATTAAGGTTATTGATAATGTAATAAACACTATAATTTATAAAATTATAATTTAAAAAAAAAAATATAATTTATAATATGTAATAATTTATAAAACCGCCGGTACTTTCACCATCCCGACAGGAGCCCTCTTCTTCGGTATAGCGAAGGCGTTCGACAAATCCTGGCACAACGATTTGATATACAAACTGTATAACATGGGAGTGCCAGACAGACTCGTGCTCATCATACGAGACTACTTGTCGAACCGTTCGTTCCGATATCGAGTCGAGGGAACGCGCTCCCGCCCCCGTCACGTCACAGCCGGAGTCCCGCAAGGCTCCGCCCTCTCCCCGTTACTATTCAGTTTGTATATCAATGATATATCCCGGTCTCCGGAGACCCATCTGGCGCTCTTCGCCGATGACACGGCAATCTACTACTCGTGTAGAAAGAAGGCGTTGCTTCATCGGCGACTTCAGACTGCGGCTACCACCATGGGACAGTGGTTCCGGAAGTGGCGCATCGACATCAACCCCACGAAAAGCACAGTGGTGCTCTTCAAAAGGGGTCGCCCTCCGAACACCACGTTGAGCATCCCACTCCCGACTAGGCGCGTCGACACCTCCGCCTCCGCCATTCGCCCAATCACGATGTACGACCAGCCCATACCGTGGGCCCCGAAGGTCAAATACTTAGGCGTCACCCTCGACAGAAGGATGACATTCCGCCCCCATATAAAGACGGTACGCGACCGTGCCGCCTTCATTCTAGGACGTCTCTACCCGATGATATGCAGACAAAGTAAAATGTCCCTTAGAAATAAGGTGACACTCTATTACATACGCCCCGTCATGACCTATGCAAGTGTAGTGTTCGCTCACGCGGCCCGCACTCACCTAAAATCATTTCAAATTATTCAATCCCGTTTTTGCAGGATAGTCGTCGGAGCCCCGTGGTTCGTCAGGAACGTCGACCTACATGACGACCTGGACTTAGAGTCCACCAGTAAGTATATGCAGTCGGCGTCGATGCGCCACTTCGATAAAGCGGCACGACACGAGAACCCTCTCATCGTGGCCGCCGGTAACTACATTCCCGATCCTGCGGAAAGAATGGAAAGCAGTCGACGTCGCCCAAAACACGTCATCTCGGATCCTCCCGATCCACTAACGGTACTTTTAGGTACCTCAAACACCGGTGACCGTTCTCGTCGAACCCGTCGCTTGCGACGAAGCGCTCGACGAGTAAATTAACCCTCAGACACAGCCCATTGAGTTTCTCGCCGGATCTTCTCAGTGGGTCGCGTTTCCGATCCGGTGGTAGATTCTGCGAAGCACGGCTCTTGCTAGGGTTCGTGTTAGCAACGTCGTCAGGTTTGAGCCCCGTGATCTCACCTACTAGTTAAGGTTACGCTGGAATAGCCTCTCAAAGCTACCAGCTTAGGTAGGAAAAAAAAGGTACTTTCAATCTTACAATAACGATTACAGCAATTAAATTAAACAAATAAATTAGGATCTAAAGAAACTTACTCGAAATAAAACAAAGTTTACATCTAAACGCTTTTTTTTCGTTTCTCTAGAATTTGATTGGCAAAGTTATATATGCTGAAATCCGTCATGGTTTTCGCAATTTGATTTATTAGCACAATGAACAAGGTTATAACTTGTACGATTACGAACTGTGATATTGAAGTTCCAATTTCCAGCCAGCTCCCATTATTCCGCACATAAAATAATAACTGGAGTCCCATTATGTTTGAATATATAAGAACTATTATATTCAAACAGCCAAGTGGTGCCTGCAACACAAATAAGTAGAAACATTACTTTAACACAATTTTGCTGGTTAACAGCACACGATTTCTAACGATATTTGTAGCTAACAATAGTATGTTCAAAAATAAACCTATAAAATAAAATCAATTTATTTAGGGCTACTTAGGGCAGTTCATTTGAATATAAGGCTTTCGGGATAAATCCCGATGTAAAAAATTATAAATATAATAGATGATATTCCAATCCCGAATAGAACCAATTACTTTCTGCCCTTAACAGAACATATTGGTGTGTTATTAGTGATCCTATTTGTTGTATCAGTAAACCAATTGTTAGGTACATCAGCTTACGGCCCATCTTGTGTAAAATGGTTAGCAGGTGAGGCCAGATTAATTACAACTGTATTGCGTAACTTTCTGTTGGCCCCTCCAACAGAAACACACAAATGTTTTTGACTTTTTGAAAGAAAAGTACTGATACTGATACTGATACTATGAATGTATTAGTGTACCAGTGAAGCTAGAGGTAAATAACTGAACAAATAGGTACAGGATCCTCTAGACTAAATATGAATCCATATTGCATCTCAGAAATTGCTTAATAGTTTCTTCACATTCATTAAAGACCTGCTAATTACGAACAGGGTTTAATTTCGTTTTAAAAGGTTTCATTTTTATCTCATATACGCGGGTGCTGCAGGCACTTTTTTCTAAACAGCTTTCCGTGAAATCCACCTGGGATTTCAAGCAGCTTAAAATTAAATGTTGCCTACGCCAATTAATACAGTTAGCTGAATTCTTCGTCAACTACGAAATACTCACCTTAGTGACAAACTGTACGGCTCTAAAGGCACAGCCGACGATTAAAAATGGTGACAATGTTTTCATCAAGATCAAAGTGGTAATCAAAAATGGTTGAAATGATGTTATAAAACAAGTCACCCATCTCAATTCGAATGAATTCAATGATGCTATATTTCCTGTACCGAAAAATGCTAAAATAATGTAAAGTACCTAGTTACATATTAAGGAAATAAATAGGATACAGATACTTTAAAATATTCTCAAAATAAGTAATTACCCGCCAATAATATTTTGCTGTTTCAAAAATAAAAGATAAAATTTCAACTATCACTTTACGGCTATCTTTTTTTCAAACCTTGATATACGAGTATACAAATTTTCCTAGAGGTTTTCAAAGAAGCCATTGATAATTTGTCAAGAATGTTCGTAAAATCATAAATCCAAAAATTATCATTTGCTAAAGTATCTACTATTGCTACTGCGTCATTCCAATTTTTCTCGAATACCTACAATTCCCGAGCCATAGATTGTATAGACGTAGATCACAATTCAAGGATTGGCATCGATACCCTGTAATGTTCTATTGTTGATACTATTCCAATCCAATATTAACCAACTAGACTAACAACGATTTGACTGTACCGTGTTTTCCGGGTGTCAGGTTAGGTGGACCGTTAGCTTGGTTTCCAGGAAAGCAATAAAAATGACCAAATAATACCATGTTGTTCAGCGTAATTTCTAAGGGTCGCAACTTGTGTCTTTAAAACAGTGGATTTAGACTTGGAAGACATATTTTGTCGAATTATTTGATTATAATATTTTAGACGCGATTTTGTAAAGGATACGAAAAAGAAAGCTCTTCTAAAGTCTTGACTAGTAATACTCCTTTCGATCTGAAGACCAATTTTTTCTTCATTTGTGTCTTCAATAAACGCGCAGTCAATTATCTGTGCAGTTGAATTTATTAATTTCATATGACAATGTACTAAACAGTTTCCAATCTACAATATACTTGTAGTTTCAAACTAATCAAATACCTTTACGTCCTTCACGTGAAGAAGTCTAAATTCAATAAAAACCCAGCTCATTACGTTTATAATTAGTGCAACCATGAACAGACCTTCATGCGAAACTGACATCAAAAGATAGAAATTTATAAGTCCCGTATTTATCGCCATCAATCGACAAATTAATCTTCTAGAAAACAGGAAAGGCATGATCAATGAGGTCACTGAAAAAATAAGACATAATTATGAAGGACACGTAAAAAATAATAAACTTATTCATAAGCAAATAGGTAGCGATACTTTTAAGGTTTTATCTCGCGTTTCTTATGCTTTACAGTTTTCATAGTCACGGATGACTCAGGATGGAAGTCAATAGGAAACGTGAGATAAAAGCGTAAAGTCGTCGTGGCCTAAAAAATAAGACGTCCGGGGCATTCGTATGTAGCAATGCACCGATGTTTGAATCCCGCAGGTAGGTACAAATTTTTCCAAAGAAATACGTACTTAACAAATGTTCACGATTGACTTCCATGGTGAAGGAATAACATCGTGTTGTAAAAATCAAACCCGCAAAATTATAATTTGCGTAATCACTGGTGGTAGGACCTGTTGTGAGTCCGCACTGGTAGGTACCACCATCCCGCCCAGTTCTGCCGTGAAGCAGTAATGCGTTTCGGTTTGAAGGGTGGGGTAGCCGTGGTAACTATACTGAGACCTTAGAACTTATATCTCAAGGTGGGTGGCGCATTTACGTTGTAGATGTCTATGGGCTCCAGTAACCACTTAACACCAGGTGGGCTGTGAGCTCGTCAAGTCATCTAAGCAATAAAAAAAAATTAATTTCTGTCTTCGATACGCGATAACCGAATAGAATATCCAATACCTATATATATCTTTATATATATATTTCTTCTGTGCGTGTGTTTATCACTTAACTGCTCCTAAACGGCTGGACCGATCTTAATGAAATATTCTGTGTACCTTCAGGTGGATTCGAGAATGGTTTAGATTTACAAATCAGCAGCTGCAGTCGGTATCTAGATTATCTATCTTTCCTAGAAATAATTTATATGGCAAAACAACGTTTGCCGGGCCAGCTAATAATTATTTAGAAATTGTTGAATCTATTTCCTCACCTGCTACAATCCAAGCTTCCGTCTGATAGAAAGCTGATACGGGTGTGCCTTGTTCAAACCGTTTAGACTGCACGTAAATGTTATGACACGAAATAAGTAATAACAAAATTTGCATCGAGAACAAATACATTTCTCTTTGTTTCTCAACCTTATTGTAACGGAACGGCATCAGTATCTTGTAAATGAATATTGTTATCACGAATATCCAAAGCACGCCGGCAGCAATACTGAAATAACAATACATTTAAAAGTGGATAATATGTTAAACAAACGTCATCTTTTTAATACGCTTTTATTAGCTTTTTTTTTTTATTGCTTAGATGAGTGGACGAGCTCACAGCCCACCTGGTGTTAAGTGGTTACTGGAGCCCATAGACGTCTACAACGTAAATGCGCCACCCACCTTGAGATATAATTTCTAAGGTCTCAATTATAGTTACAACGGCTGCCCCACCCTTCAAACCGAAACGCATTAATTACTGCTTCACGGCAGAAATAGACAGGGTGGTTGTACCTACCCGTGCGGACTCTTAAGAGGTCCTACCACCAGTAATTACGCAAATTATAATTTTGGGGGTTTCATTTTTATTACACGATGTTATTCCTTCACCGTGGAAATCAATCGTGATCATTTGTTGAGTACGTATTTCATTAGAAAAATTGGTACCCGTCTGCGGGATTCGAACACCGGTGCATCGCTCAACACGAATGCACCGGACGTCTTATCCGTTAGGCCACGACGGCCGTTAGCTTCAGACGTATGTATGTTAGTATGTAACGTATTCTTTGACCCCCCTCAAAACGTCGGATTAACTCGAAATTTGGCATACTTATTAAGGACCGATGACAATTCAATATTTAAAAAAATTGAATAAATTAAAATTCAACTAAAATATGAAAAATAAATAATAGTTTAAAAAACTAAAAAATACGCTTTTATAGAAAATCCAACTAAAAAATAGAAAATAAATTTTAATTAAAAATAGTGTAAGAAATAATGATTTTATTGTGAAAAAGCGTGGGGTGCTTTTCAGGATATTATCAAAATAGCCCTTGTACTCATATCTGTTCATAAAATATTTATAACTCCTGTTACCATGGACCCCACGCTTTTTTTACAGTAAAATCATTTTTTCTTACACTATTTTTAATTCAAATTTATTTTCTATTTTTTAGTTGGATTTTCTATAGAAGCGTATTTTTTTATTTTTTTTAAACTATTATTTATTATGTTATTAAAACTTTATTTATTGAAGTTTCTTTTGAAAATGAGAAGATGATATAGCATAAAAGTTAACTCAAATTTGTATGCAGTTGGAACAGCGTTCCTAGCGGCAAACGTAGCCAAACGTTCCAACTTCATATAAATTTGAGTTAACTTTTACGCTATCGAGAACGTTAACTAACTCGCACACTAAGCACACTGGTAACCCTCCTATAACACAGTAGATACGTTTCTACAAAGTCCCGTGTTATGTGAAACCGCATTATATAGAAGCCAGTATAAAAAAGAGAGTAATCTTTCGGAATGAAACATCTCAATATATCTATATGTTTTTACCTATTATTATAATTAAAAATTAACCAGTAATATTTCGGTATTTTCATATATCATGTGTACATAGTGCATAATGTCATTTTCGAAATAATTTTAAACAAAAATCTCGTTATCGTGTTATATAAATACCGAGTCATAAAAGGGTTTTGGGGAATTTATTCTTTTTGTGTTAACATGGCAGCGTGTTGTAAAACACCGTGTTATAAAAGGGTTACCTGTGTTTACAAACTTAGTCATGCCAATTAGAAAATCCGCATAATCGATCTTACTTAAACAGAAAAAAATAATCCTGTATCTTATATTATATAGAGTTTTTAACTATCAAAACAAAACACAATATGATGTGATCCATGTTTCTTATGACTTATGATTTATTTTTCTAGCTTCATCCACGTCTAGTCATATTTTATATTTTTAGATAAAGAATCAGAACAGGCCAAGACATTTGACAAAGCTTTTACATGATGGCAATGGTTCCGATAACCACTTAAAATCGGATTCGCTGTAAGTTCGTCTGAAGAACCAAAAAAACATGTTTTTTTTAAGTGCACCCAAAAGCATGCCACCAAACTACCATGGGGTAGCCAATAAAATATCCAAAAAAATCATTAAAACTCTATAAAATACTCACACTAATGAAATGACCACATTTTTTCCCACAACAGGCATGAACGAAAAAATGCTAAGTAGCAAAGATCCACCTGACCAGATCAACAACACCGGATTAGTTAAATGATATTTTGTTGATGACATGAATGGCCACAGAGCCATACCTAGTAACGGTAAGCTCAACATCCAGCGGTAGGTAAATGATAAACCCTAAAAGGCATTACAAAATTGTTAGTTAACTTGCTTAATAAAATAGATAAATCACTACCAAAGCCATGCTACTGCTATATTCAAGTGAAAAAAATCAAATAAGAATTTTCTTGACTAACCATTGCTATGCTCCCTAATCCATAACAAACAATTTGTAATAGCACTGATGTCAGTTCTTTGTCCCTTTTAATTTTTTTGTATATTTCAAACCAAACTTCCATTGATAACATCGCATACCACCACAAGGCAGTGGGCATCAGAAAATATACAAAATATTGTACTGGCAAACCTTGCACTGAAATCATATAAATATATTATATATATGTTGTAGTGAAGAAATCTGTTTCAACAAGAATGCTTGAAAATGATCAAAAACAATTACCATAAACTATGTATATTGAAAATCCAAAAATAATTAAGAAAATAATATTAATAGACTGCTTGACTAGAATTTTAGTTCCTCTTACACAACTAGCTGTACACGTATCTGCATGTGTATGAATCTTTTGTTCAGATAATAATTTCAATAAATAAACAATCCATCCCATAAATGATAAAGTAACTAGAATAAGAAGTGGTTTTTGATAATAATCATTATAGTATCTCAATCCTCTTAAACTCAATTGCATGATTTCTTCACTGCATAGAATTAACTTTTCATATTCTCCTTTAATTAACAATGTTTCTGCAAAATTTATTATTTCCTCATATTTTTTCTTGGTCAGTGGTTCATAAGGTTTGTAAAGCATTGATATGGCATTTGATTCAACATCATGTCTCTTCTTATCGTATTGTGCAGCTATTTGTCTACTATTACCATAAACTGCTTTAGCTTTATTAGCTAGTGTCATGTTCAATAAATCAGTCTTCACTTGACCCTGAAATAGTTAATGTTAATAGAAAACTTTACTTTTCATTTATATCTCTTTATAAATATTACGAAATATTTTTTATGCAGTTCTGAGGAATTGTTCGAGATGATACCGTCATCTCGTTTTTACCATCGCACTACCTGCCACCGGAGTAGAGTTCATCCATACTACCTGGAGCCACCGCGGTCATCCACAATGCGTTGTTAGAGGTCTTTTTTACCACGGCTATGGAATGAGCTCCCCTCCACGGTGTTTCCCGAGCGCTATGACATTTCCTTCTTCAAACGAGGCTTGTGGAGAGTATTAAGCGGTAGGCAGCGACTTGGCTCTGCCCTTGGCATTGCTGAAGTCCATGGGCGACGGTAACCACTCACCATCGGGTAAGCCGTATGCTCGTCTGCCTACAAGGGCGATAAAAAAATAAAAAAGTTTAAGTAATAAATTAACTTACCAAAGAATTGACAGGAACCGGTATAGAGATAAACGTTGCCATTATTGGTGCCAAATCTATTTGGTTAATATCAAATCTATGCTCTGAAGACATAAGCAGAGTTTCAGAGTCCGGTCTAGTTTCATTAACTTGGTTCACACCAGAGCCCCACAACACATAGGGCGTCTCCGTTTCATAATTATCGCCTGCACCATGTGATCCTGGAATTTTAATAGTTTACTCATTTTACCTCCATGTACAGTAAAAATGGAAAGTATTCAGAATAATTCGTTATTTCCGCTTTTTTGTACATAATACTAGAAAACGGTAAAAGGGCAGTCTTATTTTCTATCAGCAACCTCTTTCGGAAAATCACTCCGAGAAATAATAATTATGTTATTTAATTATTGATAATACACACATTTTATATGTAAAGACATCAAATTGAAATTTTTAAAGTATCCTTCAACGGTTAACTCACTGAGCCGTCGATAGATCGACTCTCTATGAATGCGTTTAAAGTGTGGAGAGTCGGAATACCGACTATTGCGCAGTTTGTCGCAAAGCCGCTTTCTCTGTCCCTATATCGCTATGTATGCTTTAATCTTTAAAACTACGCAACGGATTTTGATGCGGTTTTTATAATAGATAGAGTGATTGAAGAGGAAGTTTTATATGTATAATAACATCCATTAAATAGTGGAGAAATCAATAATAAATTGCAGTTTCCGAAACGAAGCAAGGGCGGGTCGCTAATAACATATATAATCGAATAGCATTCTCAAATGTGCAAACCCGTGCAGGTTTGATAGCTGAGGGGGAAAAACATCTATATTGTGTATTGTACGGTGTGTAGGTATACAAACTGGAATTAAAACTCATAGATTATACATATTTTGGTTGACAACTTTCTAGATCACTAATATAAGATTTCTGAGCAAGGTTTATTATTTAATTCTGTATTTTTTGATAATAAACGTAAGTCATAACTACGCGAAGTGTAAATGTGTAATTTAAAAGGGTACATTAAAGAGGTCTTATTTACAGTTTATTTATTTGCGTTTTCACTATTAACGCGTTTAAAAATTGCGTACCTGTATTCGCGACTAAACATTTATTTATTGCTGTATCCAGTCGGTATGACAATTCGAATTGGGTGCTTTTTACTAAAGCGTCGGTAGCCTTTGAGTACCACTGGCACATGCTGAAACGGATTTTACAAACGGGCAACCGAATGGAATAAGACGTAACGTAATAAAAGTAAAACAAAGCAAACTCTATTGCCGTTGTGCTCAGAGTTCGCTACCAAACGCGACCATCGCCCCCAAACACCCTCTTTGATCAACTAATACCTTGGGCCGGAGCCGCGTCCATACTCAGTAGATTCTCCGATCATCTGCCTGGAAGTAAATTGTCCCTAAATAATGAGGTGACATTCTAAAATTTGCATACGTACGATCATGACATATAGTGTAGTGATCGCATACGCGACACACACCCACACTTTACATTCCCGTCTTTCCTTGGATTACCGTCGGAGCGCCGTGGTATGTAAAGTATGTAGACCTTCACAACAAACTTGATTTAGAACTAATTCTTAAGTTTTTGAATACAGCGTCAGAACATTTCTTCGAAAAAGCGGTGCGGCACTATAACCTTCTTTTCGTAACTGCCGCAAACTACATTCCCAACCAAGAAAACGGGAAGGCGAATCGCCGTCGCCCCAAACATGTTTGATTGTGGAACACTTAAACGACGAAGGAAAGATCTTCCAACGAGCGGGTATTATTGCTCGGTAGATCGACGCGACGCGACGGTCCGCGAATGTTGTTGTTTGGAACTTGTATATATGAAATTATCTTGAAAATGTCGTAAGCGAGATTCAGGCATCTGTCAAATATCTTGTGTTGTATGATGGCTACCCGCCACATCACTCCCCAGCGTTATTTTTTTTTTTTTAGAAAGTTGTGGTCAAATTGAGATTGCTACCGTCACATGTTCTCTCAGATCTTCACTTACTCTCGGTGCTTGTAGGCATTTAAAACACCGCTCACTATTCTGGTAGAACTTGAAGAGTTGAGCGTGAATTTACACACACACACACAACCAAATGAGTTTCTCGCCACATCTTCTCAATGCCAGTATAGCCCGTCGAGAGTACTGGCAGACAGGTAGACAAAAAAATCGTAGTGTCCTATTGTTTTACCTTTGCCTTTTTTTATCAAATAAGAAATTGCTTTTTTTTGCATTTGCAGGCAGATAAGCATGCTGTCCACCTGATAGTAAATGGTTACCGTCGCTCATGGACGTCAGCAATTCCAGGGGCAGAGCCAAGCCGCTGCGTAACATTAAGTACTCTCCACAAGCCTCGTTTGATGAAAGAAATGTCCTAGCGCTCGGAAAACACCGTCGAGGAGAGTTCAGCCGGATGGTACGTGGCAGAAAAGATATTTGAACAGAAATGCAATGTTGATGAAGGCAGCGGCTCCAGATAATGTAGATGATCTCTGCTCCGGTGGCGGGAGGTGTGATGGTAAAAAGTAGATGAGGGAATAATCTCGAATTCATTAATCAGAGCATTCCCCATGGACCATATGGTACAAAACATAGAGAACCGAAGTCCCGCCGTAGATCCAGCGGTGCCAAGCGACCTGCAAGAACAGGACTGTCGATGGTCCGAGCAGCCCGTTTCTGTACGGAGTCAAATGGAAATAGCTGGTATTTGGGAGCCCCGGCACAGAAGTGGGAGTAGTACTGTAAAACGCAAGTTTTTGACCAGGCGTGAAATACCGCTTCGCTCTGTTGAGCACTTCCAGACTTGGAGGCTATTTTGGCTTTACCTTTCAAAAGACTCAGATACTAAACATCGCTCGAAACATCGACCCTCCGAATTCCTATACTCGCGGAAAGCTGCAGGGATGCTCCTTGAAATTGCGTCGCCATAACAAAAGGGTCCTTCTTCGCAGTGAACTTCAAAGTGTTGGTTCCCCATTTATAATGTTGAGTAAAATCAAATAAAAAATTGTTTTGTTAAGAAATAAGATAATCAAACCACTTCAAGAAAAGTATCAATAATTCATTGTGTATTCTCAAACACATATAACACTCTTTTAGTGTTATTATAGCAACTGCCATTTATCTGATCTGATTTAATTTATCTGTCTTAAATTATTTTTTGTTTGGGTATCTTGAACTTGGCTCTGAGCATATGTATACACTATAATCACACAAATATTACAACCGAACACATTTTCTGCCACATTTATGGAACTTATCATACATGAGTAAGGAGATTAAACTAAACTCAGTCAAGTTTTAGAAAGTTTAACACACTACTTACATAGCATACATAGCATACGGTATAGTAGACAAAATCCTGAAAAAACTACTAACAACTTATAGATATTTCGGATCTTTAAGGTTCAGATAACATCATTCAGATCACTGGTCTACAAAGAAGCTATACCTCCTTACTGGAAGATTTTCACTTTATCACCAATCAATTCAATTGAGACTTAAGCATCATTTCACAAAGACCAATTTCAAACTAAACAATAACAAAAAGAATCATATCAAGATGTTGTTTTTAAAATTATAATTTTACCATACCCCAGTCTGTCATTCCATGATCTGAAGTCATAAGAAATGTAGTTTTTCCATCATCATTATAAAATGTATTTATCACTCCTTCTATAATTTTGATACCTTCATCAACAAATCTAAGTGTTGTTAAAAAGTTCCTGCAGAATAGAAGAAATTAAAGTATAAAATTGTAATAAAATAGGTAAATTGTTTACTTTACTTTAATCCTACCTTGTTTGAGGTTTGTGTGTGTGACCAGATGTATCAGTTCCTAGTAAGTGCAAGAAAAATACTATTTTATTTTTCTTCAATTTAGCAAGAAGATTTACATCCTCTTTAGCATTCTGAAAGAATTCTTTTACATTTCTAAATACCCAATCATCTAATAGAGTTGTATTCTTATAAGTGCTGAAGCTCTGAGAATAGGGGTTAAAATCATTTGTATAAATATGATCACCAACATGGTCTTTCGTAAATATATTAATGATATCATAGGCACCCCAACACCAAGTGAACTGTGATTGGTTGAATACAGAATCAAAATCAACTGGGTTTTCTTTCCACCCCTTTACAACAGCTGAAGGATCTTCATAAAAGCCGGCTGCAATAGCCACATGACCGGGCCTAGACTCTGTAGGAACTTGAGTTCTAGATATACCCCATCTTCCTTTAGAATTTGCTACAGACCTAAAATTAGTTTATTTAAATTTTTACAACAATATTTGAAATATCTAAGAGATTAGATTGTTTCTTTTGATGAACATACCTTAAGAATGGCATAGTGGTATGATTTACAAAAGATTCTGCACGTAAACCATCAACAACGAACAAAACAAGACGATCGGCAACAGCATCGTGAATGGGTTTTATAGGATGAATGTTTTTCACAATTGGAGATTTAAAATATATATCAAAAATAGAGAATAAAAATGCAATGTGTACAAAAATCCTCAATAGAAACATCGCTTTGCGATATGCAGTTCTTAAAAGGTTGCGATTACACCTATATAATAAATTATTTCATTGATAAATGAAATCATTAATATTGCATTATCAGGTATAGTCGGATTTTTTATTAGACGAAGTCAACTGACGTTTACTGTGTTGTCAGTTTTTAATGAAATTGCCTCGATACTCGATTGTCTAGTGAATAGTTCGTGTGCCGAACTGCTGATATCGGGTACGGGGTTCGAATTTTAGTCGTGCTTTTTACACACCAACGAGTTTTCGACGATTATGTTCCTAGAGTATCTACCTATACTGAATACCGAGTGTTTTAAACATTAAGGAAAACATTGCGAGGAAACTTGTAAGACTGATCTATTGTCAATACATCATATAGTTAAAACTATAGATGTATAAAATATAACAATTATAGGTAGGTAATGGAAATAAAAAAAACCGATTGTAGTTACATACTACTAGTAACATATATTGGAGCACTTTAATACAATTTTATTGTAAAATAGAAATAATATTCTTTTATAGTTTGAAATGATTAACTCTTCACACTCATTGTTCATTCATGTGATTGAACGAGAACTGAACGCATCATTATTACTTTAAATATAGCAACATTATTTTACAAAGTGACATTAGCTACTGTCAGCTGGCTTCGTCTAACACCGGTCTCTCACATGCGCACGAATACGCAAACCCACAAGTGTAGGACGACATTTGCGAATGATTATGCAAAGTTTTCGCTGCATTCGTGGTTTTCCAAGCTGTGTCGGTTTTTTAACAGACATCAAAGCGCGCGAACCTCGAACCTTCGCGTAGTCTCCCACACATTCGCTTGCCCAGTTGCGCCGATGATTGCGAAGGTAACGGACGTATACTATACGCCATTTTCATAGTTCGTGACGTCTACTGTGTAGCGTATCTTCATCAAAAGGAATCCCATAAAAACAGCATGGCTGTTAATGATGTCTGGGAAAGAATTAAAAACTCATTTTCTCTTCAATGTTCTATTGACGAATTAAAAAGGAGGAGAAATTCGTGATACATTCGTAAACAAGTGTAGGAGGAAGCACAAACGGGTTCGCAAATTGAGTATGCGAACCCATTTGCACAGCCGCTAGATTTGCGAATGAATGTTTGACGGCCCTTCACATGCGCGCAAACATTCGTACAATGTAAGAATATTTGTGCGCATGTGAGTGGCCGGCATAATTTAAATACGATTATAGGTACGGTATGGTATCAACATGGTATGGTAATATTAAGACATTGTTTTGATTACTATTTTAAATGGTAAAATGTTGTTTTGATAAATATCACAAAAAATATAGGGTTCACTCCGTAACGCCAGAGTATAAAATGGCGGTACGTGGACAGAGTCGTTTCATTCCGTGTCAGAAAGTTAGTCAGTCGGTGTCAAACATAGACCTATATAGTAGGGACACGACATATTGTTTTATACGTACAATTACTTATATAAATATAAAAAAACACGTACTCGAAATACGATAACATTCAGCATGCTAGAAATGGGCTGATGGCACTGTACTATGCCATATCTTTATGTTTTGCGGCAAACTACAACTTTATAAAACCAGTGTAGCAAATTTAAAAAATCGTCATATCGTTTAATTGGAAAATTTGAAGCACGAACTTGTCTTAGATTTCACATAATATCTAAATCACATCATCTTTGCACAGAACAATATACTTAATTCCTATTAAAGTATAAATTCTACAAATACATTCATACTCAACAATATTTAAAATAAAATAAGCCAAGAACGTTTATCGATAAAACCTACTAACATTAAAATCTTCTGGGCAGCACTAAAACCGCCATGTTTTGTGGCCAGATGACGTCACAGTGGCACGAATTTTTTGTTGACGTTTCATTTCCATAGGTTTCCTACTTCAGTGGTGTCAAACAGTCAGTCATTCCGTGTCAGACAGTCAGTCATTCCGTGGTAGACAGTCAGTCCGTCTCAGTCCGTCAGTCAGTCCGTATCAGTCTGTCAGTCGGTCAGTTGAAACGAAACTGACGGTTTACCCTGTCATTGTGAAAATTGTTTGTTGAGAGCTTCAATAACGATTATTCAAAAGGTTTTATTGACTTTTATTCCAATAAACTGAGTTCAACCGAACACGAGTGATGACGGAAACTACCGCTCAGCCATCACTGGCGCGCCGTCATATATACATATTTTTTATATATATTTTATTATGAAATATGATATTATGAAATGAAATGAAGCTGATTAATATGAAAGATGGCATGGCTTGAAATGAAATGAATGAAATAAGATGAGATAATACGATACGGGATATTTTTATGAAAAATTATAATATGGAGTGAAATGAAACCCTGTCCTGGTGAAACTGGAAAGGCCTCCGGGCCACCAGTAATCTTTCAATGATAAAAAAAATATTGAAATGAAATGGAGAATTTGAGACATTAATCAACTGGGATGAAATTAAATGAAATGAGATGATATGGGATGAAATATAATCTCAGTAAAATGGTGGTCATTTACTGAGATTTTTGCGGTGGACTTTTTGGAGGATCCCAAGAAGTTACGTCCAGCGGCTTTGTTTCATTTTCCCACATTTGTGCACTTTCACAGATACTAAACAGTTAAACCACCGTTATTACACATTTAAACCCGAAGAAACACTAAATAGACAAAATAAAACAAATCACACAACTTCACTCCTCGCGTTCCCGCCTTTTTTTTTCCTACCTAAGCTGATAGCCTTGAGAGGCTATTTCAGCGGAACCTTAACTAGTAGGTGAGCTCACGGGGCTCAAACTTGAGGACGTTGCTAACACGAACCCTACCAAGAGCCGTGCTTCGCAGAATCTACCACCGGATCGAAAACGCGACCCAATGAGAAGATCCGGCGAGAAACTCAGTGGGCTGTGTCTGAGGGTTAATTTACTCGTCGAGCCCTTCGTTGCAAGCGACGGGTTCGACGAGAACGGTGACCGGTGCTTGAGGTACCTAAAAGCACCGTTAGTGGATCGGGAGGATCCGAGATGACGTGTTTGGGGCAACGTCGACTGCTTTCCATTCTTTCCGCAGGATCGGGAATGTAGTTACCGGCGGCCACGATGAGAGGGTTCTCGTGTGCCGCTTTATCGAAGTGGCGCATCGACGCCGACTGAAGATACTTACTGATGGACTCTAAGTCCAGGTCGTCATGGAGGTCGACGTTCCTGACGAACCACGGGGCTCCGACGGCTATCCTGCAAAAACGGGATTGTATGACTTGAAATGATTTTAGGTGAGTGCGCGCCGCGTAAGTGAACACTACACTTGCATAGGTCATGACGGGGCATATGCAAGTTTTGTAGGGTCACCTTATTTCTAAGGGACATTTTACTTCGCCTGCATATCATCGGGTAGAGACGTCCTAGTATGAAGGCGGCACGGTCGCGTATCGTCTTTATATTATTATGGGGGCGGAATGTCATCCTTCTGTCGAGGTGTCGCCTAAGTATTTGACTTTCGGGGCCCACGGTATGGGCTGGTCGTACATCGTGATTGGGCGAATGGCGGAGGCGGAGGTGTCGACGCGCCTAGTCGGAAGAGTTCCCGCCAAAAAGTCCAGGCTAACATTTCTCAAATATTTAGCACAGATTAGTATGATAGTTACTATTTATGGTAAAGACTAATGACAAATATTATGTGTATTATCTATGCTAGTTTACTTAATTATTTATTTTTTTATTGCTTAGATGGGTAGACGAGCTCACAGCCCACCTGGTATTAAGTGGCTACTCGAGCCCATAGACATCTACTACGTAAATGCGCCATCCGCCTTGAGATATAAGTTCTGAGGTCTCAGTATGGTTATAACGGATGCCCCACCCTTTAAACCAAAACGCATTGTTGCTTCACGGCAGAAATAGGCAGGGTGGTTGTATCTACCCGTGGGGCCTCACAAGAGGTCAATTAATACCAACCAGTAAATTTTATAAAACAGTGTAAATAAACTATATTGTGTATTAGTAAATGTATATATAGGCCGTGACAGTTACAAAATAAACTGACCCTTGTAAATATTCCAATACAAAGTGAGTGATACGATATATACTGAGCTAAATGATCTAGACGAAGAAATGAATTGATTGAAAGATCAATCAATTGAATTGGATCACTGAGCTAGTGAGCCAAATGAGTGATATGTCTTTAGAGCGAAATGATATGTATCTATCTTTTTAGCTCAGTGATACATTTTGCGCATCACTACTAGTAGTTATTTGCAGTGTGTAGGGCAAATTACCGCAAATCTACTGTAATTACAGTGCACCTGGCATCACTGGTCTAAAGGGTGGTTAAGGAATGCGTTTCCTAAGCGAGTGTTAAAAATCTCATTTTCACTAATTTTATAGTTTTTCTTCAACTGCCTAAAAAAATCAAGTCGGCTATCAGGCTCAGCCTGGGAGAACTTTCTTTAGCAAGAGTAGGTAGTGCTTTGCTAAATCTACCACTGTCTAGAATCTACCGAATCTAGAAATGAATCATGGGTCTACAGGTTAGGTTGCATGATGAACTCTTTGTCGCATTCGACGACGGGAAATCGGTGGAATGCCCAAAAACACCGAAAGTAGATCGGAAGTAGTCCACAAGATAACTTTTGTACAATGGCGGCTAGCTTTGCCGATTGTCTGGATCAGATATGTAATTAGAGGCGGCTAAGTTAAGAGGTCATTGTGTTATTGTGTTGCGCTATTTTTTCAAATAAATATCTTTCACATAGACGTCAGAATTGCCTTTTCAATAACTTTTCATAATAAGGTTCTAATGTAAGGCATTCGCTCGCACCAGACGAATGTATAATTATTGTTGAGCCTCTAAAACCCTGGAACTAAATTGAGTTTAAGAATTTTAGTAATTATTCGCTTAATCTATAGATAATATAATTACTATTTAGGTCCAGTGATCGCTTTATTTTTATTCATTCGATTCATCAATTCATTCGATTTATGCTTTATCACAGCATTTCACAGATAGTTGTAAGCTCGTTTTATGTATTAGATTTTCTCTTTACATTTTATCTAAATTCGTTAACACTAACCGGTTTTCTACTTGTTTAGTTTGAGTCCATTTAGGAAGGCAATGAAAATATAGGTGACAGTTTTTTTTTGATTTCTCAGAATAGATTTACTTCAGCGTTGTCTGGCATGTAAAAAGATGCCGTCATGCAAGATCTAAGTTAGTTAATGGAAAGAAAATGAAGTAGATTATAAGAAAATAGTAGATAAAAATTTGAAATAAATAACGGTGTATAACGTTTAAATTGCAATACCAAAAAAAGTTTCTTGAAATCCGATAGAAATAGGATGATAGATAACTTGACTGATTAACAAATTTCATGAACATTTTGGTTAACAAAATTACTAAATTGATTAAATTTCTGTCGAGTGTTTTTTCAGCATGTAGGTACAACTAGCAATGTTTAGATTAGAAACTCAATATAAATTAATGTAGTTTCTGTTATTAGCGTGCTTCTACCGCTGTATTGCTCTATTTCATTTATGACTTAAATAGTTAACCGTTACCCTCAATAATTTGAATAATAAAATAATGTTGGGAATTTACTGTGAGTTCAAATTCAAATGCAACATGCATTAGCAGGATTTGTGACGATTCGACGAGAGTTAAACAGTTTTTCTATGTTTCATATTTTTTATACATATTTTTAACATTGTAATTCTAAACATTGGACTAAAAATAAGTCAAATACGGTTTGCTTTTGTTTTTTTAGTTTGACTTTTAATTTCTACTTGATGCTGAAATTTAATTTTCGTGGTCTTTTTCGTGGGCCATTGTCCCAGCAGATAATAATTGTAATAGTTCCGACTCTTGCGATTTTTTTAATGTATCCATGACTGTATGACAAGGTATTTGGTCTGTTTGGAATTCTTTCATAGTTAATCCCAAAATATCGTGAGCTCGTCGAACTTGTCCAATAGTTAACCAACCTCTATTACTAGGATCAAAACTCTTAATAACAGCCTCTAAATGCCTGGAAATAAATGTTTACTTTTATTTCAAGAAGAAATTAAACATTCATTGTCAAATATCTTACGAAAATGTTACTTGTCTTCATATAAAACAGGCGCTGATCCATATCCAGCACGGTATAACATGCAGTCATCCAGTAGTTTCTCTAAATAGCTTAAAGGCGTTTCTGATTTTTGATTCATTAATTTTGTTAGTAAAAATCGCATTAGTGCTGGGATTTGATGTTCCATTAAATAATTCTCAGTTCTAGAAACGGTTGATAATATTTTTAATTTACGTGGTTGTATTTCTATTTGTTCAGAAGATTCATCGTCACGAAGACATTTACAAACTGGAACCGGTTCGGGAATATCGAAATTAAACTCAACTATTGCTTCCTGTTCGTCAATCATTTTAACCAAAATGATGCAGTAGGATTATTTATAATTGTTGGTATTGACACCACATCAAATAATTCAAAATAATTTGCAAAAAAGTGTTAGAGGTCAGGAAAACAATTAATTTTATAATCACACAACGACACACATTCACGTTTTTTGACAAATTTTAATGACAGTCAGTAATTTTCAAAAGAGAAAAAAATATTATTATACATGCCAATAAAATAAACTAAATATTTCTTAGCCAGTGCTAGTTGTGTTTGAGATATGTATATTGTTAGGCCACTGAAGCTCATACCCACACATCACCATAGCAAAGAAAATACAACACCTAGGGACTAGTATATTAAAAAAATTAGGCTGTATGGTGTGATACCTGCGCTTTTCTTGATGGAAAATAAAACTACTTTACCGGCTTTTATTTTCAAAGTTTGTTTTGAAAGCAATGTAAAACTGAATTAATTGTATGGAAAGTCGCTGGCTATTTTAGTAAATCGAACCCAAACCCAAAACGACGTGACGCTATTTACAGTCTAAATGACAAAACAATACTTTTGTGTGCTTGCATCATTATGTTTGCCGCAAATGCTGACGAAATTCGAATTGGAAAAATTGATGATGGTGAGCGTGCAATCATTATGCCGTTCTAAATAGTGGTGAATCAAAGTGAGTACAACTTTGTGACAATTCTATTAAACTATCCAAAGCAAAATTTTGTTCAGGTTCAAGTGATGCAGATGTTCGCAAAACTGGACAGGAGATGGACCTCATAAGACAAAGGACTATTGCTTATGAATATCTTTGTCGTCTTGAAGAAGCGAAGACGTGGGTAGAAGCTTGCCTGAAAGAGAAACTCCCTCCCGCCACTGAATTTGAGGAAAGCTTGCGTAATGGAGTGTATTTGGCCAAGTTGGGAAATTTTATTAGTCCTGAGTCACTTCCTTTAAATAAAATATTTGACATTGATCTTAAGAGATACAAGGTAAGTTAATTTATAATTAGCAAGCTGTACTTCCCCCGTTATCTTAGAAAACACGACATTCAATTGTTGGAGTATTTTACTTGTGCATGTGCATTGTACAACAACTGCCAATAAATTCTTATCATCATCTCTCATCTCAACCAAAATTAATTTTTATCGTCTATCTGTAGACAATGTGCAACTGAACATCCCTAATCTTTAAAAGTACTTAATATACACAAATCGACTTGTCAACATAACATATTTTGTTGTGTGTGTTTGTGTGTATTTTGTTAAAAACAACTTGAAAGCTTTATTCAACTACTACAATCATTATCTTAATAAAATTAAGATATGTTAGAAAAAGTGTCTCATTTAGTGTTATCAGGAATTCCCAAAAAATTTCCAAAAAAAATTTATATGCTACAAAGTATGTTTTGTATAACAAAAAAGAACTTAAATCGGGAAATAATGGAATTAGAAACATGGCTTCTTTTAGACTTCATTATTTCATACTGAAACCATTTATGACCATTTAATATTTCTGATGAAATAATAATTTTAACAATAAACTAGTAAAACTAAAATGTGACATTTAAATTCCCAAATAAATAAGTAGTTAATATATAAGAAATAATTGGGAACAAATTGCACACAGTCATTTTTCCTAAAAAATGCCTGGCCTGGCCCCAAATTAGATGACAAAAAATTAATTGAGGGGAGAAAGGTTTAAGCTACAATGCGACATTTATCTTTCTAATTAAAAGTGCATCTTGTTTGGTGTTAGCATCAAACAGTTCCATGTTATTAATTGAACTTCAATTAAGTTCACTCCATTGAAATAGCTGAAGAAGTTTTTTTTGTTATGATATTATTTTCCAAATTTTAAACTTCAAATGGCTCTCCTGTAATATTGCAAAATGTCACTTAAACTAAATAGACTTTCACCCCTCGATATGTAAAGATACTGAGCCTTGGCATATAGTAGATAAACCTGTTTGTCACACTCACGTTTGCCTGAATTAGGAATTGTACCTACAACTTTTGTCCCAGCAGTTAGAGTGTTACAGGATCACTGCATCAAAATAAGATCATATTATAGAACTAGCAATTTTTTAGCTTTGCTTCGCTTCGGAAACATTAAATTTTATTATTGATAGCTGAGTCCTGTGATGCTATCCCGCCGTACAACAATAACCACGGGTGACGCCTCAGGGCGAAGCTAGTCTAAAAAAAGTAGCCTAAGTTACTCCTTATATCATCAGCTACCTATCAGTGAAAGTCTGGTCAAAATCAGTCCAGCCGTTCCAGAGATTAGCCAGAACAGACAGACAAAAATTGTAAAATGTTATTTTGGTGTATGTACCGTATATACATTCATATGCATGTATTAAAAAGCGGTTATTAAAGCTAGAATATTACAAACATACACTTCAATTTTATTTATATGTATAGATTTCGCTTCTTTAGAATATTTCATGTTGTTTAAAAGGGCAAATGAGTTCACAGCAAAGTACAGCAGTTGCAAAGTGTGCATTAAGTGAAAATGGGAGCTTCATGAATTCTGACACCTTTTTGATACGTAGCTGATGTCTGAATAGTATTGTAAAATGGACACCCCTGAAACAAATAGTGGTACTAATAACCATTTTGGCTTATAATATGTCCAATCATGAGTTGCTCAACCAAACTGAGCAATCAATGTAATTCTTAAGGTTTATCATCACATATTAATTATTGTCTCATAAATCACCAGTGCATTGACACTATTTCTCTTTGTTTTCGGTAGTCAGAAGTTGTTTGATAGCACTGCTAATGAACATAAGCATCATGATGACTTAAATGGCAATAGTACGAGCAGGTGGACCATATACATATCTCTATATTTAGCATTAAACCTGCTAACAAAAAACGGCAGATGGTCGTGACGGCGTTATTCTCTCTCTATCTTATTTTCCGCGAACCACCACTACCGCCCCCCGCCGGACGGCTTAATGACGGCCTACCGAGTCATTTAGCAAAAATATTACACACTAGCGGCCCGCTACGGCTTCCCTCGGGTCTTTATCGAAAATTTCAACGATATTTGACGTTGTTTTATTTTTTTAAATAAAAGAACACTTATTGCGGCATAACTAATAGTTAGACATATTAATAGGCTGTCGCGACACTTTTTGTAAATAATGTGTTTTACAAAGTCGTAGTACATTATTTTATTCTATCATCAATAGTTTTCGCAGGGCACGCGGCTTAAGGAATATGTTAGGTAATTTTTATACACTTTGGGTTACGTTATTGGAGTTTTAGTAAGGATCCCTAATTTTTTTCAAATAAAATTATAGTCTATGTCACTCGGGAATAGTGTATAGTTGCAAACACTGAAAGAATTTTTCAAATCGGTTCAGTAGTTTCGGTGCCTATTCAATACAAACAAACAAACAAAAATTTCCTCTTTATAATATTATTATATAAGTATAGATTAGTATAGATATTCCACAACCACCACACGTAATATATTGACGTATTTCGGCATTAAAAAATATAACACGAGCAACCTCTCGTTAACTTCACCTGTGGGGTGACGATTCATTCATGACATAAGCTAGAACGTTAGAAACATTCATTGTTGTAACCAGAAACGCTCATTTCTATTATGATTCGTATTGTTGTGACCAGTATTAATTATTTCATTAAAAATACAAATTACGTTTCTAAAACTGCGGATGTTTCAAATCTTGACAGATGAGGTGTGTCTTTAATGTGTAATAATTAACGATAGGCAGCGGCTTGACTGTGCTCCTGGACATCAATTGGAGAGGCCTATGTTCAGCAGTGGAAAGTGGACAGGCTGAGATGATGATGTTGATGGACGACGCTAACCACTCACTCACCGTCAAGTGTGCCGTATGCTCGCCTGCCTACAATGGCAGTACATATATATATAATATAATGATAATAAAAGCGTAACATCAACCCGTAAAAGTAGTTTTAATTACTTCGACTTTCTCGAAAGTCGAATAAAAGAATATGTCTTACCTTGTTGGTTTTTTAAATCAACCTCTTTTTTAATAATAACACAGCTTCATGACTGCCGTGGGAACGAGCTCAAAGTCTCAATTGAATTGAATTTTTGATCATTTACTCTAGACTCTAGACCAAGGATGAGCAACATGCGGCCCGCCAAGCATTTGTAAAATTGAATTTATTTATCGACTTTCTCCCATCAATTCGGTGTTCTGTTCTTGTTTGTTTTTATTAAAAAAATAAAGTTTTGTAAATTATTAGTAAGAGTTAATCTATCTACGGCCCGCCAAAAAAAACAAAAATTTTATTTGGCCCATTGATTAAAAAGGTTGCCCACCCCTGCTCTAGACCGTGATTTCTGATAGCGTATATTTTTCAGGTCTTAGGTCTTCAATTTAAACACACTGATAATATTAATCAATTTCTTCAAATACTGAAGAAAACAGAGCTACCCGTAGTAAGTATTAGTTTCAATCGAATTTACCAGTAAAGCTATTTATGTTAACTTATTAGTTAACATGCTTAAAACCATCGGGATATTTTTTCTTCACAAAATGTGTTTCGGTAGGCTAAGACATCACAACGTGAATGCCACCACGATATTAACGTCCCAATTGAATTTTGTAACCACTTTCACACTAATAAAACCAGAAGGGTGTGCATTAAAGGTGTCGCTAGAGGATCGTCAACTAGTCTCTGCTGGCGTAACTTCACTCCCATTTCTATTGTGTAGACAGCTGTTTCTCAACCTGACTTTCAATTACCATCTTTTTTTTTCCTACCTATTCTAGTAACCTCGAGGGGTTATTCTAAATTCGCCGAATTACTAGGTGAGCTCACAGGGCTCAAACCTGATGATGTTGCTAACACGAACCCTAGCAAGAGCCGTGCTTCGCAGAATCTACCACCGGATCGGAAACGCGACTCACTGAGAAGCCCGGCGAGAAACTCAGTGGGTTCAATTACCATCATCGATAGACGATCGTTGCCGAGCACAGTCAACGCTGTGGTCAGCTATATAGCTGCTAGTTTCCAACAATTCCAACCAGCGCGAAGACAGTTGCTCTGTGGCAGCCTGCGAGTGCGTGTGAATTTCTACATCCGCGCTGATAAAATAAAATGAGCAAACAAAAAAAAAACGCCATATATACGATCTCAACTCCGTTTCTTTGGGATTGGCCTTAAAATTTTTATTATGGTACAGCGCAGAAGAAAATGACATGGGAGATATTGATTCGGAAGTGAAGTTTTTTCAAATCTACGACATGTCAGAGATATATATTTTGTGCTGTTTCGGTCCGCAACATTCGCGAAGCAAGTATGTAACATTTAAAGCACGAAGATTGTCGCTAACTGTGTAGTCACCACATCCCGATACCCCAACTAAGTCACTTTGCAGTATTTTTGCCTACCTATTCTAGTAACCTCGAGAGGCTATACTACTAGATTTAGCGAGTGAAGTCTTCTGCACAAGAGCTTGTTGGCGAGCGTCTGAGACATCTTCAATTATTTGCCACAAAAATAATAGAATAGCGATATCTACTCGTGTGCCTTAACTACTCTTATATAACTATGCCTTATCGCCTGTACTGAACCATAATCTAAAACATCATTTTTTTAAGTGTTGTAAATTTACCTTCTCTCGATGATGTCTATGTTTTTTAAACAAAAAATATTATGTAAAATTATAACCGTTACGAAACACATTGAACAGATCAATCAGCGGATAAGTGTGCCACAGGTCCCACCGTAGTAGACTATGACAGATGGAGTATACTAAATACCTTTAAACGTACTGGCGGGCACACCTGAAAGCCCGGTACACAACTATGCTAATGGATTCTCTTTCTTCAGACGTTTCAACCAGAAACGACCGACATTTATGATAAAAAGAACATGCCTCGTGTAATTTATTGCATACATGCTTTAAGTTCGCATCTCTTTAAACTTGGAAAAGCTCCACTTATTCATGACGTGTTTGGCAAAATTGCCTTCACAGGTACAGTGCCCTGTTTCTGTTACTCATTTCCTAAAATAACGCTATGAGTACCTAATAATTTTTGTTTATTGTAGACGATGAATTAGACGTCGTGTCAAAGGATTTACAAAAATGTGAACAACCAATGCCAATGTTTCAAAAGATAGGTGGAATTTTATCAATCAATAATAAAGGAGATGGTTCTGCTATGCTCAAAGCCCTTATTGAATTAAACAGATTACTTGATACAGAAAAGTCTATAACGGCTGCCATTCTGAACCCACAGCTAAAGTTGAAGCATGTTCAAAATCGGCTAATAGATGAATACAAAAAAGCTTTACATATTGCCAAGCAAGATAAAATTCAGGCTGCTCATAATCGTTCTCTTAATGATAGCTATTTACCAGACGAATATGATGAACTTTTAACTACGGTAGAAATACAAGGGCACATCACAGCAGTTAATTATAAATATTTATGGAAAAATCTTTGTTCTGCCTCTAAACATAACGATGTCAAGAGCTTACACAAAATCTTTACTGAAGAATGGGTCCATATAAAGGGTTACGACCATCATAATTTAGATTTTTACTGTGATGTAGTTCAAGAGACTATTGAATGTAACAAAGACATTGATGTCGAAAGTGTTCCGAATTGGCATAAAATATTTCAAAACATAATCAATGAAGGAAATCGCAAATCTCTTGAGCACACAGATCATAAAAGCGCTATTGCAAATGTAAATAAAGTGTTGGAAGAGGGTTCTCCGACCGATTTGTATAAAGCATTAATCAATCCTCATTTAGAATTAAACATCAAGGTTGACGAATTTGCTGCTCCTTTGTTGTATGAAGAGATGAGATTGGAGAGATGCGAGTTAGAGAAAAATCTTAATGAAAACGAAATTGCTGCTTCAGTCTCTTATTTATCGGCCGTAGCGACTGTGTCACACGCTGTAGACAGAGGTGATGAATTAGCAGTTTGGAATGCTCTGAATTCGAAACAAATTCAGCTTGAAGGATTGCGAGCTCATTGCAGACGCAGATACCTATCCGCTTTAGCAATCGCTTTACAAATAAAGATAAAAGAACAGTGTGCATGTCCGCTTCTGACTTTTGAAGATATCCATGACACAATTCAAATGGTGAACATGAAAGATGACGATAACGAAGAGCGTAAGTATGCAATAATTTTTATTACCTAGTCAAATTTATCAAAATGTTTTTCAAAATTCAGGATAACGATGATTTTTTCAGTGATTCTTGTAATAGACGGTATAAATAAGGCGGTATTGGAGGATGATGTGGAGTCACTGATGATATTATTAAACAGTTCAAGTTTGAAATTGCCTTCCCGTTTGCATAAAGAAGAAAAACATCTATATTTACGCATGCTGAAAAAATTGTTACTAGGAAAAGAATCCCAAAATCTTTGGATCGATGATGTTTTGGATGTAATCAACCAAGTTAATGTAGAGTCATACAAAGTAAAAGAGTTGACTGAGGCTATAGTCCAACTGAATGTAGCTGTGTTAAAAAATAACGTTGATAGTTTTTTTAATACGATCAGAAATCCAGTTTTGGCAATTTCTGATAATGTAGAAGCATCATGTAAGGATGTATATTTTCAAATGTTTTCAAAAGCATTGAAAAAGAAAGGTCAATTTATTTGTCCTTGGATAGTTTGCCACACGGATGTTGGGAACACTGTCTACATAGACGTCGAATCATATACGTATAGCTGGACAACTCCTAAAGACTTCGTACCGTATGCACGATATTTGACTACGAAAGATATCTCTGGAATAGTAGAGAAAACTAATAAACACCACGTAAATAAATACAAACAAACGTTAATAGAAAGATCTGTCGTAAAACTCCAAGCATATTGCAAAGGATATCTGCTTAGGAAACGAATGACTGACAGACTGAAGTTGTTTATGGCAAATGAAGAATACGTTATTAAAATTCAAGCTTGGTGGAGAATGCTGTTGATCTACAAGCGATACGGGACATTAATAAAAATGAAAACAATTGAAGCAAAATTGAAACGGGAACGCAAACAAAATCCAATGGCATGGTACAAAAGTCAGGTAATCAATCACTAATGTTAAGTTTAATATTGGCGACTTAAGATTTCAAAAGAATTATCGTTATTTGGCAATAAATGTTTTACCACAATACTAACGCGAATAATAAGTACATTTTTGTGTATTTTAACTACAGGAACACAAAATAGTGAAAATTCAAGCTATGTGGAGAGGTCGTCGCGCACGTCAATGTTTCACTGCTTTATTTCACTCGCGGAATCCACCGCTCAGAATCGTTAAAAAGTTCATTCCATTACTAGATTTCTCGACTGAAGACTACGACAGGGAAATTGAATTACAATCACTGAAATCGGAAGTCGTGCAGTCTATCCGAAAGAATCAGGAGCTATCCAAGCAAATCGATGACATGGATTTAAAAATAGGTTTGCTGGTACAAAACCGTATAGCTTTACAGGACGTTGCGGCATTTGGTCTAAAGTTAAATAATCTAGTCAAACATCATTCGATGACTAAACTTGTCTTTCAAAATCGCCCTGATGGCAAAGGCTCTTTCATGACAGTTACAACAGCCGTTAAAGGCTTAAAATCCCTCACTAAAGAATCCAAAAGACTTTTAGACGGATACCAACATCTGTTCTATGAACTGCAAACAAACCCCACTTACTTGTCCAAATTACTGTTTTGTATACCGCAAAATAAAACTAATTTCTTCTTACAAAACGTCGTACTTAGCCTTTACAATTTTGGGGCTTACACAAGAGATGAGTATCTGCTTCTAAAGCTATTTAGATTTACATTGGAGGAAGAAATAAGTTGTAAGGTTGTTAAACCTTTTGATATTATCTCGTCGACTCCGCTGGTACTAAAAATGGCGGTAAGCCTTTCGAGACAGCTTTCTGGATTGAACAGCCTGCAAACAATTATAGGACCCTTGGTCGAAAAAATGTTAAGGGACAAAGATTTAAATATTGAAACGGGTCCAGTAGAAATCTATAAAGCTTGGAGAAATGAAAACGAGATGAAAACTGGGAAAATATCGTAAGTTTGAACAAAATTTACTTTTAATCTAATATATAAAATTCTCGTGTCACGGGGTGCGTGATTGAACTCCTCCGAAACGGCTCGACCAATTTTCGTGAATCTTAGCGTGCATATTGGCCAGGGTTGAGAATGGAACAACATCTATTTTTCATCCCCCTAAAGCCTTCGTCAAACAGAACGCGTACTTAGCGCCCGTGAGAGCGCTAAACTAACGCCGCGCTATGACGCCGCGATGTGTTGTACTACTATGGCTATGGTAACATACCGTCAAACAGTGTGTCTGTGTGACGGTATGTTACCACAGTAGTACATCACATCTCGGCGTTATAGCGTAGCGCTCTGACGCGCGCTAATTACGCGTTCTGTTTGACGAAGCCTTAAATGCTAAGGGTGATCCACCCCTAAATTTTTATTTTTATTTTTTAGACAAAATTTTGTGTTTTTATTTTTTTATGATATAGCATACAAAAATACATACAACCCTAAATTTTCACCCCTCTACGATCAACCCCTATTTTTTATTTGTTAATTATAAACTTAAATTTTTTTGGCAAGATTTTCATTATTATTTTTATTTTGTCATGAATTAAAATAAAAAATCTGATGTTACTCTCAATTTTTCATCCCTCTATGATCAATCCCTATTTTTTATTTGTTAATTGTAAACTTAAATTTTTTTGGCAAGTTTTTATTTTTATTTTGTCCTGACTTAAAATAAAAAAAATCATATTACTCTAAATTTTCACTCTTAGACGACCAACCCCTATTTTTCCATCCCGATTTTTATTTTTTTTATTCTATGCTCTATTCAATTTTTTTATTTTTTATTCTATGCTTCTAGATAAGCAATAAGGTTGCAAGATGGCAATCAAACATTATAATTGTAGTACAATAAATTCTTATTCAGAGTTTATAATTTCAAGTCGGATCTTTTCAGTGGGGCGCTTTTCCGATCCGGTGGTATATTCTGCGAAGCACTGCTCTTGCTAGGGCCAGTGTTAGCAACACTTCCGATTTGAGCCCCGTGAGCCCATCTACACGGTAGGGTGAAGCTGAAATAGCCTCTCAAGGCTATCAGCATAGGTAGGGAAAAAAAGATAACTTCCACGGTGAAGGAATAACATCGTTTAATAAAAATCAAACCCGCAAAATTTATGATAGGCGTAATTAGTGGTAGGAAAGACGTTTTGTGAGTCCGCACGGATAGGTATCACTACTCTGCTTATTTCTGCCGTGAAGCAGTAATGCGTTTCGGTTTGAAGCATGTGGTAGGTGTTGTACTGTAAAACTGAGACCTTGCAAGGTGAGTGGTGACATTTACGTTGTTGTTATCTATGGGCTATGGGAACCACCCAACACCAGGTAGCACCCCAGTAGTCCACCCATGAAAGCAATAAAACAAAGAAACAAAGTTACATTTCATAAACCATGTACACTTATTTCAGAAATCTTCCATACTCTGTTACACAAGAAGAAGCGCTCACATACCCAGAAGTCAAAGCTAGATTACAAACGGCCCTTGGTCAATTAAAAACGATTGTGACAATATTTCTGGATAAAATAACAAGATCGACAGAGCTTTTACCTTTTTGCATAACGTATATGGCTAGAGTGTTGCATAGAGCTCTAACTACGAAATTCCCGTATACACCAGAAAAAGATATCTTAAAAGTAAGATATGAATTACAATTTTTTACTTTGTTTTAAAAAATATTGTTGTTGTGCACTTCTTCTGCGTCGTTTCCTCATTACTGAGTTTCGTGACCACCTTGGTCTGGTTTCTGCACCAGCTTCCTCCAACGTTCAGATAGACGGGTCTTGACGTTTAGCTCCGAAAGAATTTACACATTTGTTCGGCGCTCCGTCCAAGGTATGCCCAACATTTTGGGCCAACACCATATTTCAAATGCGTCAATTCTCGATCGGGTACGGGCCTTGAGGGTCCACGTCTCAGAAGCGTACAAGAATATGGAGAAGATAAGTTGTGCACTAAAACTAATCAAAAGTTAATTCTGTTATATCGAATTGAACATTCCAGGTTATCGGTAATTTGATTTACTACCAGTTCTTGAACGCCGCAATAGTAGCTCCCGATGCATTTCATATTGTAAACTTACCGAATGGCTGTGAACTGACCACAGATCAGAGAAAAAACCTCGCCTCTGTTGCGAAAATTTTGCATTTTTCTGCCGCAAAAAAAGGCGTGAGTAATTGACTTAATTATACATTAAAATTTCTACTATACGTTTTATATCCTACAGGAATAAGTTTTTTTTATTGCTCTTGTAGGCAGACGAGCATACGGCCCACCTGATGGTGAGTGGTTACCGTCGCCTATGGACTTCAGCAATGCCAGAGGCCGAGCCGCAAATTTAATCAATATAAAAATATAATGCATATTACGTTATTATAGTGATGTTCAATGTTCTCTAGTTGATTATTAATTCAGTATTAGTAAAAGGAGTATTTATTTAAACCAAATAAATTTTCCATCAGTTTCGACCATCTAATAGACAAAGGCTTTATTCATGAATTAAATTGTCAATGGCAATTAAAAAGAACACCTACGTGTACTTTGAGAAACGGACTATTCTAAATGTAAAAAAAAGGATAATGTCATGTAGTATGTACCAATTTTTTTTACATTACCTTAACCTTTAATGTTGTTTTTTCTTTTTAAAGTTTGGTGAAGAGTCAAGTCACCTGCGATGCTTAAATCCATTTATCGTCGAATGCCACGAGAAAATGAAGGAGCTATTTAGGCGTTGTTGTCGCGGTCCAACGCTTGAAGAGTACTTTGCTGTTGACGAATATACCGAAGCCACGCTACTTCATCATCCGCATATATGTATAACTGTTCAGGTAACTTTATCACACTTTTTACTTTTTTATGAGCTATTAGTTTGAGTAGCTCACGATCCCGCTGACATCTAAATGTAAATATATCCATTGAGACTTGAGGGAAGACCTCTTTAGTTTTAAAAAATAGTGGTGGAAACTACAGACTTACCAAGCCATACGTCCATTATTATAGAGTAAAATTACAAGGACCAGATTTCCTTACATGCTATAAAATAAAAAATTACAGGAAATCGTAGACACTCACTCGCTACTGATTGAATACCAAGATATAATAGCACCGGATCCAAGCGATCGTCTAAACGAACTATTGGACGACTTGGGAGAAGTGCCGACCATCGCGCAACTAGCCGCTAGGGACGTGGACGGAGTAAGCAATATTGTATCCTATTTTATCTATAAATACTCTTCGTTTTCACGAGTAGATATAATGAAAAGTAATGTAACGGATTAAACGCGTTAATATTTGATGTCATTTAACAACTAGTGTCCACTTTTCGTAGTTTCGAAAAATGTTGAATGGTTTGAATGATTATAAATGCTTTTAAATTGGCATACGAATAATTTTGAATATTATATTGTGCTATTAGTTAACGAATATGAATGAAATTCACAAAATTCGGTAAAGTAACGGAAACTCTGAACATACTGAAAATGATGAATCCGAACACCCTAGCCAGCTTTCTTCTATTGTTTAATCCATTTAGAAGAACCCACAAGGATTGTGCTGTTGCCATCAAAACAAGGAGGCAAAGAGGTCCATGCGGCTATAATATTTTAATTATCATAATTTTTACAAAACGCGTATCGTAAATATGAAGAAATCAATATCTATACTCGTAGTTTTGAGTGTTCATTACATTTATGATAGGTTTTAATTTTTTGTTCAAAATTACATGTCACCGTTTAATCAACACTAATAAAATAAACGTATTTTTGTATTTTGCAGTCCATGGGAGAGACTATTGAAGAGAATGCTAGACTTGAAGTGTGTTTGGCTCTCGTGAATAAATTTCAAACACCTGCTGATGATATGGCAGATCTGAATAAACTATTTATCAAAACCAAAGAGTTATGTGTCGCCATACTTCCATATTTGAATGGTAATTTCAATATTAAATATAAAATAAAGTTATTGACAGACATTGTGTTCAATTCTTGTAATTTTTTAAACAGTAATGTTACTAAAGCAAAAATAACTAATTCTAATGAATTATTTTATAGGTGAACACTTGCTAGAGGCACTGGTTATCGGTACTACGAAAGAACAGCAGGAGCAATATGCTCAAAAAATACAAAAACGCATCTACTCCGGACAATCGAAGCAAGACGAAGCCATGACATTGCGAGAGCATATTTCCAAGCTACGTAGGAACTTACAAATGCTTGAAGATGAAGGATACGTCACGAGAGAAGATGGCTATCAAGCGATAGTCACATCAATAGCACTTGATCTCTGTAATAAAAGTAAATATAGGCAGGCCCAAAAACGAGCACTAGCAACACTAACACGTACTAAACAAAGCCTACTTGAAAAAACTAAATATTATGAAGAAAAATGTAAATCTTATGATGAATACATTAAATCATGTCTTGCTAATCTTCATGCTGGTAAAAGGTAATAATTTAAACTGCTTTTTTAATATATTAAAAATAAAAATAAAATTGATCTAGAAATTTTTTCGTTAATCTGTTCGTCCAACTTGTTAGGTATAAAGGAGAGTATCCTTGTAGTTATACACTTTACCTTAAATAAATTCTTTTTAGCTGCATTGACACAAATCACTGTGACTTTAAGAGTACTGGTGGTATACAAGCCTTATATTTATATAGTAATGTTCTTTACAGAAGTGTGCACGCGTGCTTACGGAGATCCGGAAAGGATATGCAAAAACTAAAATCGAAATTAACAGTCAAATATTCGGGTGCGAAATTATTGGAAAGGGGTGTACTATTAGAAATTGACGGACTTTCGCCATCACAGTTCAAAAATGTTCAATTTGAAATAACGCCAACTGATCTTAATGGAGTGTTCACAGTGAAGGGGAAATTCATGGGTATTGAAATGGAATCAATTGACATCGACATACAAGATTTATTGCAAAAACAATATGAAGGCTGTGCAGTTATGGATATGTTCGGTAAAGCTAAAATCAATGTGAACTTATTGATATTTTTGTTAAATAGTAAGTTTTATGGTAAATCCTGAACATTGTGATAGTTATAATTGATAAGCACGCATTTATGCCATAAAGTTCTAAATTTTACACCGAGGCAATCACAAATTCCTAATCCTTTTATGAAGTATTATTTTACCAAATATTGATAATGTAAATTACAGTACCTGTTTTTATAATTTTGTTCCTTTGTTTTATGCGACTTAATTTAATATACATATACGTACATATAAGTTAATTATAATCCTACAAATAACGCAAATTTTAACATTAATGAAGTTGTGCAGTACAAGCAAAAAAAAAACATTCACAGTGTAATATCGCGCGCGCTATCTGTATGCTGCAACCAAAACTCAGCTTAGGTATTTTTATGGAACTCTTCTCGAAGCTTCCTTAAAGCTACCCTCCACTGATTATAACAGTCATAAAATAACATTTTACAAATTAACTTTTATTGATAAACCTTTTTTTAGGCTATTGTTTTTTATAGTGTTATACCATGTTTTTAGTTATTAGAATTTTCAAATAATCTAAGAAACTCAATGAATTATTTAAATAGTACATTATTCTTTCTCCTGCTTCGAGAACGGAGCCACTTCACATTTTTTATACAAGTACATTACTTTAAAATTTTAATGTTAAATAATAAAATCTTTATTTTCAACAAGCCACTTTCATTCTTCTTATTTAATAAAAGGTGCCCACATGAACAACATACAAGCTTTTTACTTAATAAACTCATAAGAACAAAATTGTTGACAAAATTTTCGCCGTACGAGAGCCTACCCCCGAACATACGTATATATATTGGATATTCTTAACAATTAAAGTTCTGCAAAGCAGTAGAAAAGCATTGGCTAAGTTTTGCAAAACTTCAAAATTCAAACCTGACGACGTTGCTAACACGAACCCTAGCAAGAGCCGTGCTTCGCAGAGTCTACCACCGGATCGGATACGCGACCCACTGAGAAGATCCGACGAGAAACTCAGTGGACTGTGTCTGAGGGTTAATTTACTCGTCGAGCCCTTCGTCGCAAGCGACGGTTTCGACAAGAACGGTGACCGGTGCTTGAGGTACCAAAAGCACCGTTAGTGAATCGGGAGGATCCGAAATGACGAATTTGGGGCGACGTCGACTGCTTTCCATTCTTTCCGCAGGATCGGGAATGTAGTTACCGGCGGCCACGAGAGGGTTCTCGTGTCGTGCCGCTTTATCGAAGTGGCGCATCGACGCCAACTGCAGTTACTTACTGATGGACTCTAAATCCAGGTCGTCATGGAGGTCGACGTTCCTGACGAACCACGGGGCTCCGACGGCTATCCTGCAAAAACGGGATTGAATTACTTGGAATGATTTTAAGTGAGTGCGGGCCGCGTGAGCGAACACTACACTTGCATAGGTCATGACGGGGCGTATGCAAGTTTTGTAGAGTGTCACCTTATTTCTAAGGGATATTTTACTTCGCCTGCATATCATCGGGTAGAGACGTCCTAGTATGAAGGCGGCACGGTCGCGTACCGTCTTTATGTGGGGGCGGAATGTCATCCTTCTGTGGAGGGTGACGCTCAAGTATTTGACCTTCGGGGCCCATGGTATGGGTTGGTCGTACATCGTGATTAGGCGAATGGCGGAGGCGGAGTTGTTGACGCGCCTAGCCGGGAGAGGGATGCTCAATGTGGTGTTCGGAGAGCGACCCCTTTTGAAGAGCACCGCTGTGCTTTTCGTGGGGTTGATGTGATGTGCCACTTCCGGAACCACTGTCCCATGGTGGTAGCTGCGGTCTGAAGTCGCCGACGTAACAACGACTTCTTCCTACACGAGTAGTTGATAGCCGTGTCATCGGCGAAGAGCGCCAGATGGGTCTCCGGAGACCGGGGTATATCGTTGATATACAAACTGAACAGTAACGGGGAGAGAGCGGAGCTTTGCGGGACTCCGGCTGTGACGTGACGGGAGCGAGAGCGCGTTCCCTCGACTCGATATCGGAATGAACGGTTCGACAAGTAGACTTTTTTTTTTTTTTATGATTGAAAGATTACTGGTGGCCCGGAGGCCTTTCCAGTTTCACCAGGACAGTTGGGCGAGCAAAGGCTCAGCCAGGACTTGTGGGATTTGCTAACAGCTACCCGAGCGCCTCCGAAGGAGACCTAACCGCTGAAGAGCAGCTACTTCGCGAATGAATCTACTACCGGATCGGAATCGCGACCCGCTGAGAAGATCCGGCGAGAAACTCAGCGAGCTGATTCATGGGTTAGGTTACACGGCGAACGCTTTGTCAAGTTCGACGAGTACGGTTACCGGGGTCCCTAAGCCTGCTCCTAGTGCTAGAGCTGAAGGCGTCTAATGCAAAGGTTATTGGATCTGATGGATCCGTAAGGACGTGAAAGTAGTATTGTATGATGAGCACGAGTCTGTCTGGCACTCCCATGTTATACAGTTTGTATATCAAATCGTTGTGCCAGACTTTGTCGAACGCCTTCGCTATATCGAAGAAGAGGGCTCCTGTCGGGATGGGTTTCCGCATATTCAGCCCTAATAAGATGTGCTCCGTGAGGCGGTGCACTTGATGGACGCACGAGTGTTTGGCGCGGAACCCAAACTGCTCGTCGATCAATATTTTATTGGACGCGACGAAGTCCCAGAGGCGTTTACGAAGGAGCCGTTCGTATAGCTAGACTATCGCCGAGAGGAGACTGATGGGGCGGTAATTCGTGGTTTCGTTCTTCGGTTTGCCCGGCTTGTGTATGCCGATAACGTCAGCTTCTTTCCACGCCGCGGGAAATATGCAGTTCGCCATAGCAGCATTTAAGATGGTGGCCAACATCGTTATTAGTTGGGCTGGTAATAATTTAAGCGCGCGATTTCGGATGCCGTCGGAGCCGGGAGCTTTCCGTGGTTGCAGGTTAGCGATCGCCTCCTTAACCTCGGAAGTGGTAATGGGGGGTAACGCGTCCGAGGGCGGCAGGGAAGCTCTGCGCTCGGCCTCCCTATCGACTAAATCGCTGTTTTTTTTATTTTTTTATTGCCCTTGTATGCAGACGAGCATACGGCCCACCTAATGGTGAGTGGTTAATAGAGAAATTTGCTAGGGCTGGCACTCCTTTATTTTAATTAATTAATTTATTTAGTTGATCCGCGACAGATTTTTCCTATAAGTTGTGAGACAATTAGAAAAACATCTATTTCATCACTTAAAATCAGTTCAGCGCAATCGGACAACTCTGAATGAACATTGACGGAGACCGCGCTATTGTGGACATTATTGTAGTCCCAAAGGATTCTGTTTAAGGGAGAGTAAGCACCTAAATTCGAAGGAGCGGGCTTTCTTATAAGCGGTTTATATTTCTTCGCTGATAGTAAGTTCTTAGGGGCTGATATTTTTATCTGGGTTAAGAGATTAGGTGAGTCCGTTATTCCATGGATTAATCAGGTGGATAACCTCTCACTAGTTTTATATTATTACGGTTTTACATAACAATAAAACCGATATTATGTGCCGAGAAGGAAAACATACAGCATTATATTATGAAGAAGCCGTGTGTACTTAGCTTAAGTTCCTTGTCTATACCGTTCCTTGTCTATACCCAACCATAGACTGTCAATGTAGTTCCATCTTTAGCCGCCAGGCGTGGCCAGCAAGTATAAGAGAGCGCAGCCGTCTTTCGTCCTCATAGTCTTCACCAGGAAGAAATTCCTGCAATGCTGTATGTTTTCCTTCTCGGCACATAATATCGGTTTTATTGTTATGTAAAACCATAATATTGATGTGCCTCTGGAAAACATACAGCATTGTATTATGAAGACGTGTTTGTTATCTGCTGGTGAAAGTGGTTTATGCACAACGCTATGATGAAAAAGGTAGCACAATAATAAAATTGAAAGGCGCAATAATGGTGTTCATCTAATTAAATTGAAAGAACACAACTTTTATGATAACACAATTAATAAAATTATTTATAAGTTTGAACTAAACATACTGCAAACATTTTAAATCAAGATGGAGTAAATGTTTTGAAAAAAGAATCGTGACGATCTTTGGGAAGCTCTATCATTCGACAATAGTGATTGTAAAAAGTTTTGGATGATTTCCAATTGCCTCGAGAAAGTATTTCGTCCATTGGTTCATTATCAAACCATATCAAAGAGGCAACTGCTGATCTACAGCTGCCTGGAGTTGCGTTGATGCCACTGTCTCGTAAAACTGAGCGAACCCAGTTTCCAATTACGGTGCGTGATGCCGTTTTAGTGGTACCACACACAGTAACAAAAAGATTGCTTGACTTAGCTTCAGATCTTCTAGGCATCATTTTTTGTATAAGAGTCCTTACTAATGTTACTGGACATATATTTTTGTTTTCGTGCTTAGAAAGCATCCATGCTGATTGTCGCCGAAAATGAGTATCTGTTTTTGACCCAAAGGCTGGTATCAAGAAAGAGGTTTTCTCCGTTGTCAAAGAAATTGTCATCCGAAATTTTGAGCAAAGTTAGGTCATGGACTCTGCGTCCAGATGCCAGTAGCAAGACTGTTGCAGTTCTTCGGGCTAAATCGAAAAGTGAGTTGGCAGGTGGGTTTGAAGAAAGCCAGTTTAGAACAGTTCTCGGATCCCATGTAAATGGGGCTGTATTTGACTTTGGTTTGGCTATTCCAATGGCTTTAATGGCGTGTTTTATTAGAAAGCTTGAGAATGTTTGCTGTTCTACGTGCGGCCCACGAAAAGTCGATACAGCTGATTTATGTACAAGGATTGTTTTATATGCTAAATTTTCTTTTTGGAAAAGATAAATTAAGAATTTGGCAACATCAGCAGGTAGAGGAGACTTAGGGTCAACTTTGAAACTGGCGCACCATGTGAGCCATCTTCTGATAGCTGGTAAGTAAGTTGACAAAGTAGACTGACGCCAGCTAATTTTCAATAAATCTTTCTCCTGTGTAGACCACTCTTTTATTTGTGCACCCCACCCCCAATTTTCCAAACTTTCAGGGTTAATGTTTGCACCTGTGGGGGAGGTCGCGACGTCGTCGTGTCTATTAGGTTCTTCGGCAGGTTCTGGATTTCGTGCGGGTGATCTAACGCTCGGGATTTGAGGTCTTGCAGCCAAAATGCTCTCGGCCAGTCTGGAGCCACAACCAGGTAGGTTCCCTTGGCACTGTTGAGGTGAATCAGTACTCTGGGAAGGAGGTTGGGGGGAGGAAACACCCATGCTAATTGGAAACTATGGTCTGCTGAAGGCATCTATATAGTTTGCTGATCGATCTCTGCAGCTTATTGATACGTAATGTTTTACTACAGCAGTGTCTTGAGTGGCGAATAGGTCTATCTCTGGATGACCCCACTTTTGAAAGACTTCCGCAGTCGCTTGGGGTAAGAGGTGCCATTCCGCAGGTTGTTTTCCTCGTGATAGCCTGTCAGCTATTATGTTGTATCTCCCCGGGAGATAGTAAGCTGACAACGTTATCTTGAACTTGTCGCTTAGGCTTAACAGTTGAGAGGTCAACGCTAGTAATGTCAGCGATCTTGTGCCGCCTTCGTTCCGGATGTATGCAATCAGAGTTCGGTTGTCGGACTGAATCTGCACATGAGAGTTTTTTAATACATTTAGATTCATTTTGATTGCCGCTACCACTGCAAATAGCTCTTTTTTGTTGCTGTGCCATTTCAGTTGCTGACCTGACCATACACCGGATATTAATATTCCGTCCAATTGGGCACCCCAACCCTTGTCCGAAGCATCCGTCGCCAGGAAATGGTTGGCAGCCTTTTTGTGAATCGGCAACGTTTGAGATGTTGTTCCGCGCCACCACCGCATTTCGTTGTATACCCGTTGCAGGATGGTCTGTTTTTGATGGGGTCGATTTTTGTTGAAACTTCGCAAGAAGATTTGCATCTTTCGGCAGTGTAATCTTCCCCGTGGAATGACGAAATTCGCAAAATTTAACTGACCTAGGAGGCTTTGTAGTTGGCGTAGCTTGATGCAACTCTGTCGAAGAGTTTGATCCAGGGTGTTGTTGAGATTGGCTATTTTTCTTTCTGGTAAAACATTGTATTCCTTGCTGTTTGCCATCGAATCCCTAGGTATTCTAAGTCTTGAGTCGGTGTCATAATCGATTTTTGGAAATTGACATGCCAGCCCAGATAATCCAAGAGCTTCACAGCTTCTGCAGCCTGAAGTTTTAACTTGGATTTGTCCTGGTGGACCAAAAGGAAGTCGTCTAGGTAGACTAGCACTCGAGTTCCCTTTGCACGCAGGGTCTCTGCGACGCAGCATGTTATGGAAGCAAAAAGGTGTGGCGCTGAAGCCAGACCGAAGGGTAGGCAAGTCATTTCGTATAATTGACCTTGGTAACTGATTCTTAGGAAGATTTGATGAGATTTTTTGATCGGTACGTGAAAGTATGCCTGAGAAATGTCCAGTTTTATCATCCAGTCCTCTGGTTGGAGAAAATCTGGTACTATAGTGTGAGAGATCAGTTGAAAGCGTTTTGTCTTTACAAACTTGTTCAACTCTCGAAGATCGAGAATCGGACGCATTGATCCGTCGCTTTTCTTTCGCAGAAACAGTTTGGACATAAAACTGGGTGTTTTTTTGAGAACAGGTTGCAGTACATGTTGATTTACAAGGTCCTGAATCACTTGAGACATTGCAGGTGATGAATTTGTGGCATATTGTTTGATTGCCTTGTTTAGCGGCATGATCAGAGGGGGTTTTTTGAATAATGGTATTCGGGAACCAGATATTGTTGACATTACAAATTTGGTGGCGCCCAGTGCCTGCCATCGGTGTTTGAACCTCTTTAACTGCCCCCCTCTGAATTGTGTCAGACAGTCATTTTTTCTTAGTTGTATTGTTGCGAAAGGAATTTTGTTTCTTGTTATTATCCTTGTTTTTGATGTAATTCTGTTTTGTATGTTGTTTCTTGTCATTGTTGTCTTGACTATAATTGTTTCTTTGTCGAGTGTTTGGTCTAGATGTAGACGGTGTAGGCTCATTAAATTTTCTTTTAAGGTTTGGCCTGCCTTTTGCCTGAGGTTGTGATAACCAGAAATGTGGCCCCCCGAGGGACTGAATTAGTGATTTTAATTTACTATTATCGAACAAAAATTCTTCGCTGGGTGGTACGTTGGAAACAACAGTTTGAATGTTTTTATCAGAAATGCCAAAAATTAACCTCTGACGTCTTATTCCTATGCATTCGGCCCTTTTTCCGCATACAATCTGCAGTGTTTGTTCGGATAATTTGTACAATGGAGATGATATACCAAAGTTTTCAGTAATTTTATTAAAAAGATGATCGGAGTTTAATTCTGTTGGATTTTTATGGGCCCAGTCAACGATCCCTTGTAACCCCGATTGTAATATTTCCCTTTGGTACAACAAAGCATTAGTCAGTGCAGCTATGAATTGCTCTGTGGGTGCTAGGTAATCTTTTTCTTTATTAAGACAACACAATTCGTCGTTGATCTTTAGATTGCAAAAGCCCGGTTGCGCGATCATCTCCTTTAGCACTTTATTATAATGAACATGTTGCCAATTAGGCGAGTTAAAATGTTGGAGATCAATTAGTTGTTTCAATCTGTTGTCGTCAGCAGGTTTGATGAATTTTTTGTCATCGAAGTCTGTCTTACAAATACCTAGTGCCAGTGATTTTGGCTCTGTTGTTGAAGGATTTGTCAAGTATTCCGTATCAACGTGATTAACGTGTTCAACAATAGGTTCGCAACAATTTTCGTTGCTATTACTTGTTGCACACTGTTGATGCATTATTAAATTTGTAAGGGCACTGACCTGGTGGGATAACGCGTCGATTCGGAGATCGACCGTTACCTTTGAATCCCGTTGTTTCTTACGGAGAGGCTCCTCATGTTCTTCTTCGCTTGACGTCGAACAGCTCGACCGCGAGGTGTCCCCATCGCGTTCCTCCTGTATACCTTCCCTCTCGGACGTTGTTAAATTTGAAACGACATCACCCCCAACAGATGACGTGTGATTCATGGTGCCTGACGATAGGACTGGTACCTAACACTTGTAGTGATTGCAAAGTAACACTCTTTGAAGCTCAAAAGGAATATTTTTTACAATCAGTAACAGATCGAATAAATATTTTAAGAT